>NC_142444.1:39504861-39657222 GCF_059453495.1 Arachis ipaensis | reverse complement strand
TTATTCAAAAAATCGACCAACTTTTAAACCGTTTCTCTACTGTCCCTAACCAAGTGGAAGGGTTTAACCAAACCCTCTACATATGGTTATAATCGCATTTCTGCTCCTGACCTGGCTCTCGAAGAAAGAGAACTAGGTTTTGTCAGCTTCAATGCCAATAATGTCTATGAATGGAACATAGATGGTAAAACTGAATATAACATCATGAGTATGCTTCAGCATATGACTATGGTAGGCACAGCCTATCAAGCTGCCCATGAAACCTCTGAAGAAGCAATAGCCAACGTTATTGTTTCTGGTTTCAGTGGCCAACTCAAAGGATGGTGGGATAACTACCTTTCGGATAACCAAAAACATTCAATCTTCTCTGCCATAAAAGTCAATGATCAGAACGAACCGATCATTGGTGATGACGGGGAACCCATCCCCGATGCTGTTAATACCCTAATTTTTACCATAGCAAGCCATTTCATTGGTGATCCATCTCTCTGGAAAGATCGTTCGGCTGAACTGCTTTCCAATCTCAGATGCAAAACCTTGTCTGATTTCCGGTGGTATAAAGACACCTTTCTTACCAGGGTGTACACCAGAGAAGATAGTCAACAACCTTTTTGGAAAGAAAAGTTCCTTGCTGGACTCCCAAAATCTCTTGGAGATAAAGTAAGGGACAAAATACGTAGCTTAACCCCGGATGGGATAATACCCTATGACGAGTTAAGTTATGGTCAACTAGTTTCTTTTATCCAGAAGGTTGCTCTAAAGATTTGTCAAGATGACAAAATCCAAAGGCAACTTGCTCGAGAAAAAACCCAAAATCGTATTGATCTAGGAACTTTCTGTGAACAATTCGGTCTTCCTGCTTGTCATCCAAGAAAATCCAAAAGACCATCCAATCGAAAAGTTTTTACTAAACCTAATCCTGAAAAGAATTTCAGAAGGTCTAGAAGAGGTTTTCAAAACTCTAAAAATGAAAAGAATTTCCAAAAGAATTTCCAAAATTACCCACAAAAAAACCCCATTATTTGCTATACATGTAAGAAACCTGGACATATTAGCAAATACTGCCGGTTAAAAAGAAAGATTAATAATCTAAACCTTGATCCTCTGATTGAGGAACAGATTAATAATCTGATGTTAGAAAGTTCAGAAAATGATTCTGACCAAGAATCTTCGGATGATATCAATAACATCGAAATCGATGACATTGAATCATCCTCAGATTCAGATGTCAAGCAAATTGGTGTTTTATCCAAAGATCAAGATCTCCTATTTGATGCTATTGAGGCTATTGACAATCCTGAACAAAAGAAAGACTTCCTTTTGAAACTAAAAAAATCTTTACAAAAGGAGAAAAAACCCAAAAATCTGGTCCTTAGCAATAAATATGATGTTAAACCTATTTTCAAAAAATTAGAAAAACAAGTTATTCGTCCCATAACTATTCAGGACCTCCAGTCTGAGGTCAACAATCTCAAAAGAGAAATCCAGGAAATCAGGAGACATCAAGACAATCATCAACTTATTCTCTCCCAATTAATGCAAGCGGGAGAATCTGGTGATGAACTTGATCAAACAGAGTGTTCTAAGGAACAAGAAAATAAAATCTCTGACGACAACGAGGGAAAAGAAATTCTAAGAATAATCAATGTATTCTCTTTTATGAAACATCATGTTCATATCCGAATTGTCGTTAAAGATTTTGTTTTTGACACCATTGCACTCTTTGACTCAGGTGCAGATTCAAACTGTATTAAGGAAGGTTTGGTCCCCACGAAATATTTCGAAAAAACTACTGAACGCCTTAGCTCAATAACAGGAGAAAGGCTAAGTGTCAATTTCAAACTAACAGATGTTTTTATTGAAAAGGGTAATATCAGGATTCCCACCGAATTTATTATTGCAAAAGATATCAAAAATGATGTGGTCTTGGGGACACCTTTCATAATCCTTTTGTTTCCTTATCTGGCAGACTTTCCGGGGCTTACCTCTTTTGTTCAGGGACAAGTAACCTTCTTTGAGTTCCTGGATTCACCAAAACAAAAATCTTTAAATCTAATTGAATCCAAGACTAGACAGATTTGTTTCTTAAAAGAAGAAATCTCTTTTAAAACCCTTGAATCCCAACTCTCCCAACCAAAGATTCAGGACAAAATTAAAAATCTTTTGAACCAAATTGAGAAGTCTATTTGTTCAGATTTGCCTCATGCTTTCTGGAATAGGAAAGAACACGTCGTTGATCTTCCTTATGAAAAGAATTTCAAAGAATCAAAAATCCCTACAAAAGCCCGCCCAATTCAAATGAATGAGCAGCTTTTGCAGCATTGTCAAAGGGAAATAAAAGATCTTTTGGATAAAGGATTAATTCGTCCTAGCAAGAGTCCTTGGTCTTGCTCTGCTTTTTATGTTAATAAGCAAGCTGAAATAGAACGAGGAACCCCTAGGCTTGTCATCAATTACAAACCACTGAATGAAGCCTTACAATGGATTCGTTATCCTATCCCAAACAAAAAAGATTTGCTTAGTAGGTTAAATTCTGCAAACATTTTCTCAAAATTTGATATGAAATCCGGTTTTTGGCAGATTCAAATCACCGAATCAGACCGATACAAAACAGCATTTACAGTTCCATTTGGACAGTATGAATGGAATGTAATGCCTTTTGGTCTGAAAAATGCCCCATCTGAATTTCAAAAAATTATGAATGATATTTTCAATCCATATTCAGATTTTGCAATCGTTTACATTGATGATGTTCTAATTTTTTCCCAAACTTTACATGAACATTTCAAGCATGTTAAAACTTTCATGTACATCATCCAAAAAAATGGTCTTGCTGTCTCTAAGACAAAAATTGTTCTCTTTCAAACAAAAATCCGTTTTCTTGGTCATATAATCTTCCAAGGCACTATAACTCCAATTGAAAGATCAATTTTGTTTGCAGAAAAGTTTCCAGATTATATCCTTGATAAACCTCAGCTCCAGAGGTTCCTAGGTTGTCTCAATTACGTTTCGGATTTCATCCCAAATCTTAACAACCTCATTAAGCCTCTCCATGATAGGCTTAAGAAAAATCCTCCACCTTGGACAGAAAAACATTCTGATATTATCAGGTTCCTTAAAACCAAAGTCCGCAATCTTCCTTGTCTTTACTTACCGGTTCCTCATGCATTCAAAATAGTGGAAACAGATGCATCAGATTTAGGATATGGCGGTATCCTAAAACAAAAACTGCATGATAAAGAATGTATCATTGCATTTACATCCAAACATTGGAATAGTACTCAACAAAAATATTCCACTATCAAAAAAGAAATTTTAGCCATTGTTTTATGCATCACAAAATTTCAATCTGACTTACTCAACCAAAAATTTTTAGTCCGAGTTGATTGTAAATCAGCTAAAGATGTTTTACAAAATGATGTTAAAAATCTTGCTTCAAAACAAGTTTTTGCCAGGTGGCAAGCTATTTTAAGCGTCTTTGATTTTGGTATCAGAGCCTGATGGGGAAGTAGGAATATTAATATTATCATTAAACTATCTCTGAGGTTCATGGATCTGGAAACCATTTTCTACTGTTCATGTTCTTACTGTTCATTTTCTTATATTTCCTGTATATATCATAACAACCACTCTTTAAATCTGGAAGTACAGGCTGTTTAATTTTATCACTTAAAGGAACTGTAGCAGTAAGACCCTTGTTGATGGGCAGTAAGGCTAATTTGATGATGTTCTCGAAAGTGATAAGATCCAAACGTAAGAACTCCTGGTGGCTATGGATTTAGAGATTGCAAAAAAAAAAAAAAGAGTTAAGACACCAGATCCAAAAATTTGAGTGATAGTTTAGTGATAATGTTTATGTTCTTCCTGAACCAAAGGAGGGCAATGATATCAGATTTTATGGAAATATGTCTAAACTCTTCCGTTCTCTTTCTAGACGACTTTCTTTCTCTTCTCCGTCTTCCTCCTCCACCTCTCCAATCCATTCTTCCTCCAATCCCCTTACTGAGAAAGTGGCTAGACCTGATGAACTTTCTCCCAAACACAATATCTTTGAAGAAGAAGTTTGCTTCGAAGATATCAATCAAGCCATCGATAACTGGGAGATACCCAAAATCCCCAAAGATGAGCTTTATGTCCCTGACGACAACAAAAGAAAATCAGACTATGCCATCCCAATTGAAACCCTCCTAGCCTTACAGGACCAGGGTCTTACCAAACTCAACAAAAAATCTTGGGCCGACCTTTGCAGTGAGTCCGATGAAGAAATTGATCTATCTCAATTAATATCTCAAGTAGCCAATCGAAGAACAGTCATCCAAATAGGAAAACAAAAGTCTGTCGTCTCAACGCCCCAAACACCCTCAAATACTACAAAAACCCAAAAAACCCAAACCAATTACATACCTACAAACAAAACCGCAAATATTATCTACATAGAGCCTGAATTCTGGGATAATTCTCCAAACAAAGTCATCCCAAAGATTTTCCCTACTGGATTCCACTTCAGGCCCATAGCACCTAATAAAACTCGCCACTTCTACGAATTCATCTTAATAGATACTAACTCAGTATCTATTAAACATTACAAGGATAAAACCAATCCCGAATTTATAACCCATTCAACCATTCAAATTCTCAAGATTTTATCCCCAAAACAATTTGGGAACAACCTAAACAAAATTCAAAAATTTTCTCAAAATTATGACCCAATAGGTTTTAATTATTGGGACTACATGGAAGCCTGGACTAAAGTATTTTGGTTTCAAAATACTCAGTTCAGACATTCATGGTTAATTTATTTTAAAAGAAAAATCAATTATGTTTTTCCAAATTGGTTCTACCAATGGTGGGACTTTTTTGGACCAATCCAAGAAATCTTACCCTCACCAACAGATGAAGGGTATAAACTTTTTCAATCAAACTTTAACAATCAGGAAACATGTGTTCCTGTAATGTTAAAATTTTTCTCAACTTTTTCATTGGCATGGGTATTCTCATGGCAATACAATGATGTTCTTCAATATTGAGCAATCAAATTTAAACCTAGATATATATAATATTATATCTAGGATATAATATATATATATATATATATATATATATATATATATATATATATATATATAATCAATATATTATATCTACTTTTTCTTTGAAAAATGTTTCTGAAGCCTCTACTTCTAAAAGTATTGAGAAACCCCTTTTTAAACCTTTTAAAATTAGTAGTAAGGCAAAGCAAAGTCTTAAAACCTCCATTTTAAAACAACAATCTGGTGATTCAGAAGTTATTCAAAAAATCGACCAACTTTTAAACCGTTTCTCTACTGTCCCTAACCAAGTGGAAGGGTTTAACCAAACCCTCTACATATGGTTATAATCGCATTTCTGCTCCTGACCTGGCTCTCGAAGAAAGAGAACTAGGTTTTGTCAGCTTCAATGCCAATAATGTCTATGAATGGAACATAGATGGTAAAACTGAATATAACATCATGAGTATGCTTCAGCATATGACTATGGTAGGCACAGCCTATCAAGCTGCCCATGAAACCTCTGAAGAAGCAATAGCCAACGTTATTGTTTCTGGTTTCAGTGGCCAACTCAAAGGATGGTGGGATAACTACCTTTCGGATAACCAAAAACATTCAATCTTCTCTGCCATAAAAGTCAATGATCAGAACGAACCGATCATTGGTGATGACGGGGAACCCATCCCCGATGCTGTTAATACCCTAATTTTTACCATAGCAAGCCATTTCATTGGTGATCCATCTCTCTGGAAAGATCGTTCGGCTGAACTGCTTTCCAATCTCAGATGCAAAACCTTGTCTGATTTCCGGTGGTATAAAGACACCTTTCTTACCAGGGTGTACACCAGAGAAGATAGTCAACAACCTTTTTGGAAAGAAAAGTTCCTTGCTGGACTCCCAAAATCTCTTGGAGATAAAGTAAGGGACAAAATACGTAGCTTAACCCCGGATGGGATAATACCCTATGACGAGTTAAGTTATGGTCAACTAGTTTCTTTTATCCAGAAGGTTGCTCTAAAGATTTGTCAAGATGACAAAATCCAAAGGCAACTTGCTCGAGAAAAAACCCAAAATCGTATTGATCTAGGAACTTTCTGTGAACAATTCGGTCTTCCTGCTTGTCATCCAAGAAAATCCAAAAGACCATCCAATCGAAAAGTTTTTACTAAACCTAATCCTGAAAAGAATTTCAGAAGGTCTAGAAGAGGTTTTCAAAACTCTAAAAATGAAAAGAATTTCCAAAAGAATTTCCAAAATTACCCACAAAAAAACCCCATTATTTGCTATACATGTAAGAAACCTGGACATATTAGCAAATACTGCCGGTTAAAAAGAAAGATTAATAATCTAAACCTTGATCCTCTGATTGAGGAACAGATTAATAATCTGATGTTAGAAAGTTCAGAAAATGATTCTGACCAAGAATCTTCGGATGATATCAATAACATCGAAATCGATGACATTGAATCATCCTCAGATTCAGATGTCAAGCAAATTGGTGTTTTATCCAAAGATCAAGATCTCCTATTTGATGCTATTGAGGCTATTGACAATCCTGAACAAAAGAAAGACTTCCTTTTGAAACTAAAAAAATCTTTACAAAAGGAGAAAAAACCCAAAAATCTGGTCCTTAGCAATAAATATGATGTTAAACCTATTTTCAAAAAATTAGAAAAACAAGTTATTCGTCCCATAACTATTCAGGACCTCCAGTCTGAGGTCAACAATCTCAAAAGAGAAATCCAGGAAATCAGGAGACATCAAGACAATCATCAACTTATTCTCTCCCAATTAATGCAAGCGGGAGAATCTGGTGATGAACTTGATCAAACAGAGTGTTCTAAGGAACAAGAAAATAAAATCTCTGACGACAACGAGGGAAAAGAAATTCTAAGAATAATCAATGTATTCTCTTTTATGAAACATCGTGTTCATATCCGAATTGTCGTTAAAGATTTTGTTTTTGACACCATTGCACTCTTTGACTCAGGTGCAGATTCAAACTGTATTAAGGAAGGTTTGGTCCCCACGAAATATTTCGAAAAAACTACTGAACGCCTTAGCTCAATAACAGGAGAAAGGCTAAGTGTCAATTTCAAACTAACAGATGTTTTTATTGAAAAGGGTAATATCAGGATTCCCACCGAATTTATTATTGCAAAAGATATCAAAAATGATGTGGTCTTGGGGACACCTTTCATAATCCTTTTGTTTCCTTATCTGGCAGACTTTCCGGGGCTTACCTCTTTTGTTCAGGGACAAGTAACCTTCTTTGAGTTCCTGGATTCACCAAAACAAAAATCTTTAAATCTAATTGAATCCAAGACTAGACAGATTTGTTTCTTAAAAGAAGAAATCTCTTTTAAAACCCTTGAATCCCAACTCTCCCAACCAAAGATTCAGGACAAAATTAAAAATCTTTTGAACCAAATTGAGAAGTCTATTTGTTCAGATTTGCCTCATGCTTTCTGGAATAGGAAAGAACACGTCGTTGATCTTCCTTATGAAAAGAATTTCAAAGAATCAAAAATCCCTACAAAAGCCCGCCCAATTCAAATGAATGAGCAGCTTTTGCAGCATTGTCAAAGGGAAATAAAAGATCTTTTGGATAAAGGATTAATTCGTCCTAGCAAGAGTCCTTGGTCTTGCTCTGCTTTTTATGTTAATAAGCAAGCTGAAATAGAACGAGGAACCCCTAGGCTTGTCATCAATTACAAACCACTGAATGAAGCCTTACAATGGATTCGTTATCCTATCCCAAACAAAAAAGATTTGCTTAGTAGGTTAAATTCTGCAAACATTTTCTCAAAATTTGATATGAAATCCGGTTTTTGGCAGATTCAAATCACCGAATCAGACCGATACAAAACAGCATTTACAGTTCCATTTGGACAGTATGAATGGAATGTAATGCCTTTTGGTCTGAAAAATGCCCCATCTGAATTTCAAAAAATTATGAATGATATTTTCAATCCATATTCAGATTTTGCAATCGTTTACATTGATGATGTTCTAATTTTTTCCCAAACTTTACATGAACATTTCAAGCATGTTAAAACTTTCATGTACATCATCCAAAAAAATGGTCTTGCTGTCTCTAAGACAAAAATTGTTCTCTTTCAAACAAAAATCCGTTTTCTTGGTCATATAATCTTCCAAGGCACTATAACTCCAATTGAAAGATCAATTTTGTTTGCAGAAAAGTTTCCAGATCCATGAACCTCAGAGATAGTTTAATGATAATATTAATATTCCTACTTCCCCATCAGGCTCTGATACCAGATGTCCCTGCTTCAGACCTAGAGGAAAAAGAGTTTCGTCTGTCGAAGAAAATTTCTACTTTCCCGTGCTTGTCTAGGTTGTGTAGGGATAGCTCTGTCAATAGACCATGACTGGGGGAGATCAAAACATGTTAAAGTTTGGGAATATGACTATGGTAGGCACAGCCTATCAAGCTGCCCATGAAACCTCTGAAGAAGCAATAGCCAACGTTATTGTTTCTGGTTTCAGTGGCCAACTCAAAGGATGGTGGGATAACTACCTTTCGGATAACCAAAAACATTCAATCTTCTCTGCCATAAAAGTCAATGATCAGAACGAACCGATCATTGGTGATGACGGGGAACCCATCCCCGATGCTGTTAATACCCTAATTTTTACCATAGCAAGCCATTTCATTGGTGATCCATCTCTCTGGAAAGATCGTTCGGCTGAACTGCTTTCCAATCTCAGATGCAAAACCTTGTCTGATTTCCGGTGGTATAAAGACACCTTTCTTACCAGGGTGTACACCAGAGAAGATAGTCAACAACCTTTTTGGAAAGAAAAGTTCCTTGCTGGACTCCCAAAATCTCTTGGAGATAAAGTAAGGGACAAAATACGTAGCTTAACCCCGGATGGGATAATACCCTATGACGAGTTAAGTTATGGTCAACTAGTTTCTTTTATCCAGAAGGTTGCTCTAAAGATTTGTCAAGATGACAAAATCCAAAGGCAACTTGCTCGAGAAAAAACCCAAAATCGTATTGATCTAGGAACTTTCTGTGAACAATTCGGTCTTCCTGCTTGTCATCCAAGAAAATCCAAAAGACCATCCAATCGAAAAGTTTTTACTAAACCTAATCCTGAAAAGAATTTCAGAAGGTCTAGAAGAGGTTTTCAAAACTCTAAAAATGAAAAGAATTTCCAAAAGAATTTCCAAAATTACCCACAAAAAAACCCCATTATTTGCTATACATGTAAGAAACCTGGACATATTAGCAAATACTGCCGGTTAAAAAGAAAGATTAATAATCTAAACCTTGATCCTCTGATTGAGGAACAGATTAATAATCTGATGTTAGAAAGTTCAGAAAATGATTCTGACCAAGAATCTTCGGATGATATCAATAACATCGAAATCGATGACATTGAATCATCCTCAGATTCAGATGTCAAGCAAATTGGTGTTTTATCCAAAGATCAAGATCTCCTATTTGATGCTATTGAGGCTATTGACAATCCTGAACAAAAGAAAGACTTCCTTTTGAAACTAAAAAAATCTTTACAAAAGGAGAAAAAACCCAAAAATCTGGTCCTTAGCAATAAATATGATGTTAAACCTATTTTCAAAAAATTAGAAAAACAAGTTATTCGTCCCATAACTATTCAGGACCTCCAGTCTGAGGTCAACAATCTCAAAAGAGAAATCCAGGAAATCAGGAGACATCAAGACAATCATCAACTTATTCTCTCCCAATTAATGCAAGCGGGAGAATCTGGTGATGAACTTGATCAAACAGAGTGTTCTAAGGAACAAGAAAATAAAATCAGACTATATCATCAAAACCGCTGAAAATAATATTCCTACTTCCCCATCAGGCTCTGATACCAGATGTCCCGAATGTGGATCAAGGAGGGAAAGGGGAAGAAGGAGTAGACAGGGTTAGTATGGATGCAGTATGGTAGATGCAATGGCAGGAAAGTAAATATGAAGTTAGATGCAGCGGTAGTCCGCACGCATATGCTTATGATAGATGCAAGAGCAGGAAAATAAATATGAAGTTAGATGTGGCGGTAGTCCGCTCACATATGCAGCTGCAGAAATGTAAATATGAAGACTCGAAAATAAAGAACTGATTGAAAGTTTTATTGAATGATTGAAATAAAGAAGAGGGAAGAAGAAGAGCTGGAGAGCTTACAAGGGAACTCTCTGAGTCTCTCTCTCTAACTTCTCTCTATGATATGTAAACTGAAGGGTGCCCTTCAATGAATGCAAGGCTTCCTTTTATAATTGGATATACTACTGTTTCTACAGTACAGGTGCATATTACCGGTACTATTTCTACAGTACAGGTTAACAATGAATTTTTTGATTACATAGATTTTGAAGATTAAAGACTAATCCTCTCCTAGATCGATTCCAAAGCAGTCGTCTTCATTCTGATTATAACTGCTTGAGGATTCTGCTGAGGAAGTGGGATCATCCTTGTGTTTTTTGTCTTCTTCAATCATCTGCATGATTTGCTGAAGATGTTTTGCTAGAGTTTCTTTCGATTGAGCTCCTGCAAGGGCTGCAGCAATTTGGGCTTTTTGATTGAGGAACAGGGCAGTTTCCGGATCTGAAATCTTTTGATTTTCAGGATTGGATTTGAACCATTCTCTGACCTTCTCTGGGTAGGCCATTGAAGCATCAAATTGAGACCACCATTTGACATAACCATGCCTTTGAAGGATTGGAAATGATTTGGGGTGGTTTGGTTTTGCATACTTGTATTGCCATGAGAATACCCATGCCAATGAAAAAGTTGAGAAAAATTTTAACATTACAGGAACACATGTTTCCTGATTGTTAAAGTTTGATTGAAAAAGTTTATACCCTTCATCTGTTGGTGAGGGTAAGATTTCTTGGATTGGTCCAAAAAAGTCCCACCATTGGTAGAACCAATTTGGAAAAACATAATTGATTTTTCTTTTAAAATAAATTAACCATGAATGTCTGAACTGAGTATTTTGAAACCAAAATACTTTAGTCCAGGCTTCCATGTAGTCCCAATAATTAAAACCTATTGGGTCATAATTTTGAGAAAATTTTTGAATTTTGTTTAGGTTGTTCCCAAATTGTTTTGGGGATAAAATCTTGAGAATTTGAATGGTTGAATGGGTTATAAATTCGGGATTGGTTTTATCCTTGTAATGTTTAATAGATACTGAGTCAGTATCTATTAAGATGAATTCGTAGAAGTGGCGAGTTTTATTAGGTGCTACGGGCTTGAAGTGGAATCCAGTAGGGAAAATCTTTGGGATGACTTTGTTTGGAGAATTATCCCAGAATTCAGGCTCTATGTAGATAATATTTGCGGTTTTGTTTGTAGGTATGTAATTGGTTTGGGTTTTTTGGGTTTTTGTAGTATTTGAGGGTGTTTGGGGCGTTGAGACGACAGACTTTTGTTTTCCTATTTGGATGACTGTTCTTCGATTGGCTACTTGAGATATTAATTGAGATAGATCAATTTCTTCATCGGACTCACTGCAAAGGTCGGCCCAAGATTTTTTGTTGAGTTTGGTAAGACCCTGGTCCTGTAAGGCTAGGAGGGTTTCAATTGGGATGGCATAGTCTGCTTTGGATTGTTTGGCTTGATTGTTTTGTGGTTCAAAAGTTTTTTGGGTGGTTTGTTGTGTGGATGGCCCAGCTTGTTGGGTTTGAGTGAGTTGTTGGGTAAATGACCCAGATTGTTGAGTAGGTTGTTGGGTAGATGACTCTGTTGGGGTACTAGACCCAGATCTTCTGATTGGCCCTGGTAGGGCTAGGCGAATGCCTCTGCCTCTCGCTGAGGCCAAGGTTGCCTTTTTAGGCATCTTCTTTCTGTTTATCTCCCTGCAAATATTCACGTGTGAGAAAGTCATGGAGAGAGTTTGAGTTGCCCTTGATATGCTCAATATCAAAATCAAAGACGCTTAAAATAGCTTGCCACCTGGCAAAAACTTGTTTTGAAGCAAGATTTTTAACATCATTTTGTAAAACATCTTTAGCTGATTTACAATCAACTCGGACTAAAAATTTTTGGTTGAGTAAGTCAGATTGAAATTTTGTGATGCATAAAACAATGGCTAAAATTTCTTTTTTGATAGTGGAATATTTTTGTTGAGTACTATTCCAATGTTTGGATGTAAATGCAATGATACATTCTTTATCATGCAGTTTTTGTTTTAGGATACCGCCATATCCTAAATCTGATGCATCTGTTTCCACTATTTTGAATGCATGAGGAACCGGTAAGTAAAGACAAGGAAGATTGCGGACTTTGGTTTTAAGGAACCTGATAATATCAGAATGTTTTTCTGTCCAAGGTGGAGGATTTTTCTTAAGCCTATCATGGAGAGGCTTAATGAGGTTGTTAAGATTTGGGATGAAATCCGAAACGTAATTGAGACAACCTAGGAACCTCTGGAGCTGAGGTTTATCAAGGATATAATCTGGAAACTTTTCTGCAAACAAAATTGATCTTTCAATTGGAGTTATAGTGCCTTGGAAGATTATATGACCAAGAAAACGGATTTTTGTTTGAAAGAGAACAATTTTTGTCTTAGAGACAGCAAGACCATTTTTTTGGATGATGTACATGAAAGTTTTAACATGCTTGAAATGTTCATGTAAAGTTTGGGAAAAAATTAGAACATCATCAATGTAAACGATTGCAAAATCTGAATATGGATTGAAAATATCATTCATAATTTTTTGAAATTCAGATGGGGCATTTTTCAGACCAAAAGGCATTACATTCCATTCATACTGTCCAAATGGAACTGTAAATGCTGTTTTGTATCGGTCTGATTCGGTGATTTGAATCTGCCAAAAACCGGATTTCATATCAAATTTTGAGAAAATGTTTGCAGAATTTAACCTACTAAGCAAATCTTTTTTGTTTGGGATAGGATAACGAATCCATTGTAAGGCTTCATTCAGTGGTTTGTAATTGATGACAAGCCTAGGGGTTCCTCGTTCTATTTCAGCTTGCTTATTAACATAAAAAGCAGAGCAAGACCAAGGACTCTTGCTAGGACGAATTAATCCTTTATCCAAAAGATCTTTTATTTCCCTTTGACAATGCTGCAAAAGCTGCTCATTCATTTGAATTGGGCGGGCTTTTGTAGGGATTTTTGATTCTTTGAAATTCTTTTCATAAGGAAGATCAACGACGTGTTCTTTCCTATTCCAGAAAGCATGAGGCAAATCTGAACAAATAGACTTCTCAATTTGGTTCAAAAGATTTTTAATTTTGTCCTGAATCTTTGGTTGGGAGAGTTGGGATTCAAGGGTTTTAAAAGAGATTTCTTCTTTTAAGAAACAAATCTGTCTAGTCTTGGATTCAATTAGATTTAAAGATTTTTGTTTTGGTGAATCCAGGAACTCAAAGAAGGTTACTTGTCCCTGAACAAAAGAGGTAAGCCCCGGAAAGTCTGCCAGATAAGGAAACAAAAGGATTATGAAAGGTGTCCCCAAGACCACATCATTTTTGATATCTTTTGCAATAATAAATTCGGTGGGAATCCTGATATTACCCTTTTCAATAAAAACATCTGTTAGTTTGAAATTGACACTTAGCCTTTCTCCTGTTATTGAGCTAAGGCGTTCAGTAGTTTTTTCAAAATATTTCGTGGGGACCAAACCTTCCTTAATACAGTTTGAATCTGCACCTGAGTCAAAGAGTGCAATGGTGTCAAAAACAAAATCTTTAACGACAATTCGGATATGAACACGATGTTTCATAAAAGAGAATACATTGATTATTCTTAGAATTTCTTTTCCCTCGTTGTCGTCAGAGATTTTATTTTCTTGTTCCTTAGAACACTCTGTTTGATCAAGTTCATCACCAGATTCTCCCGCTTGCATTAATTGGGAGAGAATAAGTTGATGATTGTCTTGATGTCTCCTGATTTCCTGGATTTCTCTTTTGAGATTGTTGACCTCAGACTGGAGGTCCTGAATAGTTATGGGACGAATAACTTGTTTTTCTAATTTTTTGAAAATAGGTTTAACATCATATTTATTGCTAAGGACCAGATTTTTGGGTTTTTTCTCCTTTTGTAAAGATTTTTTTAGTTTCAAAAGGAAGTCTTTCTTTTGTTCAGGATTGTCAATAGCCTCAATAGCATCAAATAGGAGATCTTGATCTTTGGATAAAACACCAATTTGCTTGACATCTGAATCTGAGGATGATTCAATGTCATCGATTTCGATGTTATTGATATCATCCGAAGATTCTTGGTCAGAATCATTTTCTGAACTTTCTAACATCAGATTATTAATCTGTTCCTCAATCAGAGGATCAAGGTTTAGATTATTAATCTTTCTTTTTAACCGGCAGTATTTGCTAATATGTCCAGGTTTCTTACATGTATAGCAAATAATGGGGTTTTTTTGTGGGTAATTTTGGAAATTCTTTTGGAAATTCTTTTCATTTTTAGAGTTTTGAAAACCTCTTCTAGACCTTCTGAAATTCTTTTCAGGATTAGGTTTAGTAAAAACTTTTCGATTGGATGGTCTTTTGGATTTTCTTGGATGACAAGCAGGAAGACCGAATTGTTCACAGAAAGTTCCTAGATCAATACGATTTTGGGTTTTTTCTCGAGCAAGTTGCCTTTGGATTTTGTCATCTTGACAAATCTTTAGAGCAACCTTCTGGATAAAAGAAACTAGTTGACCATAACTTAACTCGTCATAGGGTATTATCCCATCCGGGGTTAAGCTACGTATTTTGTCCCTTACTTTATCTCCAAGAGATTTTGGGAGTCCAGCAAGGAACTTTTCTTTCCAAAAAGGTTGTTGACTATCTTCTCTGGTGTACACCCTGGTAAGAAAGGTGTCTTTATACCACCGGAAATCAGACAAGGTTTTGCATCTGAGATTGGAAAGCAGTTCAGCCGAACGATCTTTCCAGAGAGATGGATCACCAATGAAATGGCTTGCTATGGTAAAAATTAGGGTATTAACAGCATCGGGGATGGGTTCCCCGTCATCACCAATGATCGGTTCGTTCTGATCATTGACTTTTATGGCAGAGAAGATTGAATGTTTTTGGTTATCCGAAAGGTAGTTATCCCACCATCCTTTGAGTTGGCCACTGAAACCAGAAACAATAACGTTGGCTATTGCTTCTTCAGAGGTTTCATGGGCAGCTTGATAGGCTGTGCCTACCATAGTCATATGCTGAAGCATACTCATGATGTTATATTCAGTTTTACCATCTATGTTCCATTCATAGACATTATTGGCATTGAAGCTGACAAAACCTAGTTCTCTTTCTTCGAGAGCCAGGTCAGGAGCAGAAATGTGATTATAACCATATGTAGAGGGTTTGGTTAAACCCTTCCACTTGGTTAGGGACAGTAGAGAAACTGTTTAAAAGTTGGTCGATTTTTTGAATAACTTCTGAATCACCAGATTGTTGTTTTAAAATGGAGGTTTTAAGACTTTGCTTTGCCTTACTACTAATTTTAAAAGGTTTAAAAAGGGGTTTCTCAATACTTTTAGAAGTAGAGGCTTCAGAAACATTTTTCAAAGAAAAAGTAGATCCTGAAGATGAAAGGTTGTCCCCTAGACATTGTAAAAATCTATTGGTGTAATTTGATTGCTCAATAAGATTTTTAATATCTTTTGGGGCGACAGCTTCATCAATATTTTTTGATTTAAAAGGAGAGGCCATAACAGGATTATGTCCTTCCGTGTTTGAAATTACAAAGGGTCCTTTTGGAGGAAACTCGGATCTGATTAAATTTCCATCTTTAACCTTCCAAGTTGAAATAACATTTGCTGAAAGCAAGTTTTCTTTGTGCTTAAAAGGATAAACAAGATTGTTTTTGATGGAGTAAGCATGAAACCATTCAAAGAAGGGAATATGCATCTTAACTTCTTTTAGAAAATTGTAATATTTTTCTTTGAATGATGCAATTTGAGTAGCTGTATGCGTACGTAAATACCACTTTCTGTGGAGGTCATATTCCTCAGAATCGAGGTTTTTACGTAAAGCTTCTCTGTCAATGATAAATTCTGTGGTACTCATTGGGCATTATTTACTGAAGAATATTGAGCACCCTGCATAGATGAGTATGTTGGAGATTGAATGGAAGATTCTATCTCAACATCATCATCTGAATGCTTATCATCGGTTTGATAAACTGCTTGAGAAATGTTTGAATTATTTTGTAATCCAGAAATATTGATCTCAGAGTGTACAGGTTTTGAAAATTTTGGAAACTGAGATTGAGAAGTTACGGAAAAAGACCTTCTTGCTGAAGCAAAATCATTAGATGTCCCTGCTTCAGACCTAGAGGAAAAAGAGTTTCGTCTGTCGAAGAAAATTTCTACTTTCCCTGATTCATCCTGTTTTATTTCTCGTAAGAGAGGTGCTTGTCTAGGTTGTGTAGGGATAGCTCTGTCAATAGACCATGACTGGGGGAGATCAATTTCATCCCACCTTATGAGCCTTGGAATCATGACATTTGCCTTTGTCATGTCAGTGACAAACAAAGTAGTTTCACAATCTTGGGATTTAAGAAGGACCCTAGAATTACAAGTATTCATAACCTTGTATTGAATCCTATAGATTAAAGCGGCCGGAATGGATCCTTCCTTCATGTTAAGACCATGAATTCGGATGTTCAGGAAGAGGGAGTCAAGGATGTTAGTGTCTAACAAGCTGACCGTTTTGTTAGGAAAACAGTTGAAATAAACTGGACCATGTCCAAGACTTGTTTCAACTGTTCCAATAAGGGAGTCTTGGAAATCATTGTGTCTAATATCTCGAAGACACATGAGGATGGAAGCATTTAAGCTTTCTCGGATGAGAGGTTTGACGGCAACTTGGACACACCCTATGTGAAGATATCTGTAGTGACGGGCATGTTCTCTGACAGATGCTTTGGTTAAGAGATGGAATTCCTCACCGGATTCTGGTCCTAGAGGAATATTATTTTCAGCGGTTTTGATGATATAGTCTGATTTTCTTTTGTTGTCGTCAGGGACATAAAGCTCATCTTGGGGGATTTTGGGTATCTCCCAGTTATCGATGGCTTGATTGATATCTTCGAAGCAAACTTCTTCTTCAAAGATATTGTGTTTGGGAGAAAGTTCATCAGGTCTAGCCACTTTCTCAGTAAGGGGATTGGAGGAAGAATGGATTGGAGAGGTGGAGGAGGAAGACGGAGAAGAGAAAGAAAGTCGTCTAGAAAGAGAACGGAAGAGTTTAGACATATTTCCATAAAATCTGATATCATTGCCCTCCTTTGGTTCAGGAAGAACATAAACATTATCACTAAACTATCACTCAAATTTTTGGATCTGGTGTCTTAACTCTTTTTTTTTTTTTTTCTTTTTTTTTTTTTTTTTTTTTGCAATCTCTAAATCCATAGCCACCAGGAGTTCTTACGTTTGGATCTTATCACTTTCGAGAACATCATCAAATTAGCCTTACTGCCCATCAACAAGGGTCTTACTGCTACAGTTCCTTTAAGTGATAAAATTAAACAGCCTGTACTTCCAGATTTAAAGAGTGGTTGTTATGATATATACAGGAAAAATAAGAAAATGAACAGTAAGAACATGAACAGTAGAAAATGGTTTCCAGATCCATGAACCTCAGAGATAGTTTAATGATAATATTAATAATCCTACTTCCCCATCAGGCTCTGATACCAGATGTCCCGAATGTGGATCAAGGAGGGAAAGGGGAAGAAGGAGTAGACAGGGTTAGTATGGATGCAGTATGGTAGATGCAATGGCAGGAAAGTAAATATGAAGTTAGATGCGGTGGTAGTCCGCACGCATATGCTTATGATAGATGCAAGAGCAGGAAAATAAATATGAAGTTAGATGTGGCGGTAGTCCGCTCACATATGCAGCTGCAGAAATGTAAATATGAAGACTCGAAAATAAAGAACTGATTGAAAGTTTTATTGAATGATTGAAATAAAGAAGAGGGAAGAAGAAGAGCTGGAGAGCTTACAAGGGAACTCTCTGAGTCTCTCTCTCTAACTTCTCTCTATGATATGTAAACTGAAGGGTGCCCTTCAATGAATGCAAGGCTTCCTTTTATAATTGGATATACTACTGTTTCTACAGTACAGGTGCATATTACCGGTACTATTTCTACAGTACAGGTTAACAATGAATTTTTTGATTACATAGATTTTGAAGATTAAAGACTAATCCTCTCCTAGATCGATTCCAAAGCAGTCGTCTTCATTCTGATTATAACTGCTTGAGGATTCTGCTGAGGAAGTGGGATCATCCTTGTGTTTTTTGTCTTCTTCAATCATCTGCATGATTTGCTGAAGATGTTTTGCTAGAGTTTCTTTCGATTGAGCTCCTGCAAGGGCTGCAGCAATTTGGGCTTTTTGATTGAGGAACAGGGCAGTTTCCGGATCTGAAATCTTTTGATTTTCAGGATTGGATTTGAACCATTCTCTGACCTTCTCTGGGTAGGCCATTGAAGCATCAAATTGAGACCACCATTTGACATAACCATGCCTTTGAAGGATTGGAAATGATTTGGGGTGGTTTGGTTTTGCATACTTGTATTGCCATGAGAATACCCATGCCAATGAAAAAGTTTAGAAAAATTTTAACATTACAGGAACACATGTTTCCTGATTGTTAAAGTTTGATTGAAAAAGTTTATACCCTTCATCTGTTGGTGAGGGTAAGATTTCTTGGATTGGTCCAAAAAAGTCCCACCATTGGTAGAACCAATTTGGAAAAACATAATTGATTTTTCTTTTAAAATAAATTAACCATGAATGTCTGAACTGAGTATTTTGAAACCAAAATACTTTAGTCCAGGCTTCCATGTAGTCCCAATAATTAAAACCTATTGGGTCATAATTTTGAGAAAATTTTTGAATTTTGTTTAGGTTGTTCCCAAATTGTTTTGGGGATAAAATCTTGAGAATTTGAATGGTTGAATGGGTTATAAATTCGGGATTGGTTTTATCCTTGTAATGTTTAATAGATACTGAGTCAGTATCTATTAAGATGAATTCGTAGAAGTGGCGAGTTTTATTAGGTGCTATGGGCCTGAAGTGGAATCCAGTAGGGAAAATCTTTGGGATGACTTTGTTTGGAGAATTATCCTAGAATTCAGGCTCTATGTAGATAATATTTGCGGTTTTGTTTGTAGGTATGTAATTGGTTTGGGTTTTTTGGGTTTTTGTAGTATTTGAGGGTGTTTGGGGCGTTGAGACGACAGACTTTTGTTTTCCTATTTGGATGACTGTTCTTCGATTGGCTACTTGAGATATTAATTGAGATAGATCAATTTCTTCATCGGACTCACTGCAAAGGTCGGCCCAAGATTTTTTGTTGAGTTTGGTAAGACCCTGGTCCTGTAAGGCTAGGAGGGTTTCAATTGGGATGGCATAGTCTGCTTTGGATTGTTTGGCTTGATTGTTTTGTGGTTCAAAAGTTTTTTGGGTGGTTTGTTGTGTGGATGGCCCAGCTTGTTGGGTTTGAGTGAGTTGTTGGGTAAATGACCCAGATTGTTGAGTAGGTTGTTGGGTAGATGACTCTGTTGGGGTACTAGACCCAGATCTTCTGATTGGCCCTGGTAGGGCTAGGCGAATGCCTCTGCCTCTCGCTGAGGCCAAGGTTGCCTTTTTAGGCATCTTCTTTCTGTTTATCTCCCTGCAAATATTCACGTGTGAGAAAGTCAGGGAGAGAGTTTGAGTTGCCCTTGATATGCTCAATATCAAAATCAAAGACGCTTAAAATAGCTTGCCACCTGGCAAAAACTTGTTTTGAAGCAAGATTTTTAACATCATTTTGTAAAACATCTTTAGCTGATTTACAATCAACTCGGACTAAAAATTTTTGGTTGAGTAAGTCAGATTGAAATTTTGTGATGCATAAAACAATGGCTAAAATTTCTTTTTTGATAGTGGAATATTTTTGTTGAGTACTATTCCAATGTTTGGATGTAAATGCAATGATACATTCTTTATCATGCAGTTTTTGTTTTAGGATACCGCCATATCCTAAATCTGATGCATCTGTTTCCACTATTTTGAATGCATGAGGAACCGGTAAGTAAAGACAAGGAAGATTGCGGACTTTGGTTTTAAGGAACCTGATAATATCAGAATGTTTTTCTGTCCAAGGTGGAGGATTTTTCTTAAGCCTATCATGGAGAGGCTTAGTGAGGTTGTTAAGATTTGGGATGAAATCCGAAACGTAATTGAGACAACCTAGGAACCTCTGGAGCTGAGGTTTATCAAGGATATAATCTGGAAACTTTTCTGCAAACAAAATTGATCTTTCAATTGGAGTTATAGTGCCTTGGAAGATTATATGACCAAGAAAACGGATTTTTGTTTGAAAGAGAACAATTTTTGTCTTAGAGACAGCAAGACCATTTTTTTGGATGATGTACATGAAAGTTTTAACATGCTTGAAATGTTCATGTAAAGTTTGGGAAAAAATTAGAACATCATCAATGTAAACGATTGCAAAATCTGAATATGGATTGAAAATATCATTCATAATTTTTTGAAATTCAGATGGGGCATTTTTCAGACCAAAAGGCATTACATTCCATTCATACTGTCCAAATGGAACTGTAAATGCTGTTTTGTATCGGTCTGATTCGGTGATTTGAATCTGCCAAAAACCGGATTTCATATCAAATTTTGAGAAAATGTTTGCAGAATTTAACCTACTAAGCAAATCTTTTTTGTTTGGGATAGGATAACGAATCCATTGTAAGGCTTCATTCAGTGGTTTGTAATTGATGACAAGCCTAGGGGTTCCTCGTTCTATTTCAGCTTGCTTATTAACATAAAAAGCAGAGCAAGACCAAGGACTCTTGCTAGGACGAATTAATCCTTTATCCAAAAGATCTTTTATTTCCCTTTGACAATGCTGCAAAAGCTGCTCATTCATTTGAATTGGGCGGGCTTTTGTAGGGATTTTTGATTCTTTGAAATTCTTTTCATAAGGAAGATCAACGACGTGTTCTTTCCTATTCCAGAAAGCATGAGGCAAATCTGAACAAATAGACTTCTCAATTTGGTTCAAAAGATTTTTAATTTTGTCCTGAATCTTTGGTTGGGAGAGTTGGGATTCAAGGGTTTTAAAAGAGATTTCTTCTTTTAAGAAACAAATCTGTCTAGTCTTGGATTCAATTAGATTTAAAGATTTTTGTTTTGGTGAATCCAGGAACTCAAAGAAGGTTACTTGTCCCTGAACAAAAGAGGTAAGCCCCGGAAAGTCTGCCAGATAAGGAAACAAAAGGATTATGAAAGGTGTCCCCAAGACCACATCATTTTTGATATCTTTTGCAATAATAAATTCGGTGGGAATCCTGATATTACCCTTTTCAATAAAAACATCTGTTAGTTTGAAATTGACACTTAGCCTTTCTCCTGTTATTGAGCTAAGGCGTTCAGTAGTTTTTTCGAAATATTTCGTGGGGACCAAACCTTCCTTAATACAGTTTGAATCTGCACCTGAGTCAAAGAGTGCAATGGTGTCAAAAACAAAATCTTTAACGACAATTCGGATATGAACACGATGTTTCATAAAAGAGAATACATTGATTATTCTTAGAATTTCTTTTCCCTCGTTGTCGTCAGAGATTTTATTTTCTTGTTCCTTAGAACACTCTGTTTGATCAAGTTCATCACCAGATTCTCCCGCTTGCATTAATTGGGAGAGAATAAGTTGATGATTGTCTTGATGTCTCCTGATTTCCTGGATTTCTCTTTTGAGATTGTTGACCTCAGACTGGAGGTCCTGAATAGTTATGGGACGAATAACTTGTTTTTCTAATTTTTTGAAAATAGGTTTAACATCATATTTATTGCTAAGGACCAGATTTTTGGGTTTTTTCTCCTTTTGTAAAGATTTTTTTAGTTTCAAAAGGAAGTCTTTCTTTTGTTCAGGATTGTCAATAGCCTCAATAGCATCAAATAGGAGATCTTGATCTTTGGATAAAACACCAATTTGCTTGACATCTGAATCTGAGGATGATTCAATGTCATCGATTTCGATGTTATTGATATCATCCGAAGATTCTTGGTCAGAATCATTTTCTGAACTTTCTAACATCAGATTATTAATCTGTTCCTCAATCAGAGGATCAAGGTTTAGATTATTAATCTTTCTTTTTAACCGGCAGTATTTGCTAATATGTCCAGGTTTCTTACATGTATAGCAAATAATGGGGTTTTTTTGTGGGTAATTTTGGAAATTCTTTTGGAAATTCTTTTCATTTTTAGAGTTTTGAAAACCTCTTCTAGACCTTCTGAAATTCTTTTCAGGATTAGATTTAGTAAAAACTTTTCGATTGGATGGTCTTTTGGATTTTCTTGGATGACAAGCAGGAAGACCGAATTGTTCACAGAAAGTTCCTAGATCAATACGATTTTGGGTTTTTTCTCGAGCAAGTTGCCTTTGGATTTTGTCATCTTGACAAATCTTTAGAGCAACCTTCTAGATAAAAGAAACTAGTTGACCATAACTTAACTCGTCATAGGGTATTATCCCATCCGGGGTTAAGCTACGTATTTTGTCCCTTACTTTATCTCCAAGAGATTTTGGGAGTCCAGCAAGGAACTTTTCTTTCCAAAAAGGTTGTTGACTATCTTCTCTGGTGTACACCCTGGTAAGAAAGGTGTCTTTATACCACCGGAAATCAGACAAGGTTTTGCATCTGAGATTGGAAAGCAGTTCAGCCGAACGATCTTTCCAGAGAGATGGATCACCAATGAAATGGCTTGCTATGGTAAAAATTAGGGTATTAACAGCATCGGGGATGGGTTCCCCGTCATCACCAATGATCGGTTCGTTCTGATCATTGACTTTTATGGCAGAGAAGATTGAATGTTTTTGGTTATCCGAAAGGTAGTTATCCCACCATCCTTTGAGTTGGCCACTGAAACCAGAAACAATAACGTTGGCTATTGCTTCTTCAGAGGTTTCATGGGCAGCTTGATAGGCTGTGCCTACCATAGTGATATGCTGAAGCATACTCATGATGTTATATTCAGTTTTACCATCTATGTTCCATTCATAGACATTATTGGCATTGAAGCTGACAAAACCTAGTTCTCTTTCTTCGAGAGCCAGGTCAGGAGCAGAAATGCGATTATAACCATATGTAGAGGGTTTGGTTAAACCCTTCCACTTGGTTAGGGAGTTTGTTAGAATAGGGCTGATCTTGAGGGATGATTTGTGGGAATCATCACTGTGATCGGAGGAGGAGTCATTGGATTCATGACAAAGGGCATTAACAGCTTTGGATGAGCGTGTTTGAATACGAGAAGTAGACTCACCAGAGTTAGGAGTTTCACCTAGATCCATGATTTCACTTTTGGAATACCCTTCCTACAAAGGTGCCTAGATATGCATGAAATGCATTTTGGCTCTTGAATTTTCATCTTACCTCAATTTCGACTCCTAAATTTTGAGTTACCCAATTAAGACTCTTAAATATTGGATCGTATCTCACGTTTTTTCTTAGAGTTATCTCCGTTTACAGAGATCTGATGTGGCATGTTAAGTTGACATGGTGTGCATCTACGTGGCACTCAACTTGTCAAAGTGGATGTGTGATGAGTGAATGATGTGGTAAAAGTTGAATCTCCTCAATTTAATCCGTCTAAAGATGTTAAAACCCTAATTTGCAGCCCTCTTTCCCCAAAACGTTCAAAACTTTGCTGGAAAAATAATGAGTTCAGGAAGCCAAGCTGCAAGGAGTTCTGCACGATCACGTTCTCATTAGGTTTCCATGAAGAACCTTACTCATGGGAGACTGGAGAATATTCCTGATTGGTGTGATTGTAGAATGCGTCCAGTGCTTCGATGGTCTGGGACGAATGTCAATCCTGAGAGACCCTTTTATGGGTGTCTAAATTATAATGTAAGTTCTCAACGTTTTCTTCTTCAATGTGTTGCTACTGGTACTTTTGTTTGATGAGTTAGCTTAAATTTTTTTCTTTTTGTTGGTTGATGAGGAATTGACAGAGTTCTGAGAGAATGTGATGTGGTTTCTTTATGTGGACAGATACCGAGGAGGAACAGAGCTTAGTGGACAAAGCACAACCTGCAAGCAATAATGATAGTTGGAAGATGAATTTAGTATGGAGATTTACTTCAATGGAAGTTGAAATTAAGTGTTTGAAACTATGGATTAGTATTTTAAGTTTGATTATTTGTTTAGGTGTGTTTGTGACTGTTATGTTTGGTGTAAGTATGGTTAAATTTTGATTAAAAGTGTGTACCTAAAGGTGTATCTATTTAATATGAATGAAAGCATTGTATTTATCAATTATGAAAAAGAAGCATGTTTTAGTTCCTCTGGTACATATGTAATGTTGCAACAGTAAAGAAGTAAAGCTAAGTATTAAACATACTAGTACCATTCATAAATTTGAAATAAGATCTCTACCTTTAGGGTCCAAAAAAAGACATTCATAATCAATATCCAAAAGGCATTGCTTGCCAATAACTGAACAAATCAGAAACTTATAAACAAAATACATCCAAAAAGTCTTCAACAAAATAACCAAGTATTTGGATACACATAACCATGTTCCAGTGATACAAGATAAACATAATTAAGAAAATAACTACCTTACTTATAATAATCCATCACTGCTGAAGATAATTCACTTCTTCTTAGGAGGTTTGAATGCTGGCTTCATTCCTGGTGTAGGGACAAATTTTATGACTTCGGCCATCCTTGAAGATGTTCTAGAACCTGCTTCTTGCAATGTAGAGACACTTGCTAATCTTATGACTAGAGATGCTTTTCTCTTAGGTTGTAATTTGTTAGGCCTCGTTGTAGGAATTACCTATAGTTGCACGAGTAGAATACAAGTCCAAACTAATTTGAGACACAATTAAACTAAACAGATATTTAAAATAAACCTTAAACCCACAAATATTAGGACAATTGGATGGTTACTTATTCTCCATTATCTGGTAGTGAAAAAGGTGTTTATGATAGCACAATCTCTGAAGGAGCATTAGCATTTGTTGGGGTCTTAGAAGTAACAACATCAGTGGCTGGAGCAAGGACATCCTCTCCTTTTCCATCTTATAATATTGAATTTGATTTGTTTGAGTTATCAAAAAGGATTTTTGAGAATTGAAAATGGTTTGGTAGGGACCCTTGAAGGGTGGCAAATCCCATATTTTAGAGGAAATGCTGTAAAAAAATTTTATAAAACTCCGAGACTCGTTTAAAGCGTTATTTAAAAGAAAATTTGATTTAAGAATCGTATTAATTGATTTCGATTTATTAAAAAAAGATTATTGTTTTTCAATTCGATTTATTAAGAAAAGTATAATGTTTTAAGTTCAATCTATTGAGAAAAGATTTTGTTTTAAGTTAGGAATTGAGTTCGGTTTATTAAGAAAAATGACTTTTATCTTGATTAAATGTTAAACAAGTTTGGGTATTTGGAAGTTAAAGGTTTTAATGCTAAGATTGAAAGTATACCTATGAGGTGATGTGGAGGTAAGAGTGATTGATTATTTGGTGATGCGGAGGTATACTTGGTAACATGGTGATGCGGAGGTATGCGTATTTATTTGGTGATGCGGAAGTATGACAAAAAGTAAAGGAATGAGAAACTAAGAATGAAAGGATAATTGAATATTGTATGTTTGATTGGGCCTTTGTGTCAAATTGCTAATGCGAAAGTACCCGCCTGACTGATAGCCTAAGATTGCTAATGCGGGAATGTTCGCCTGAATGATAGCCTATTTCTTACTATGATGCCAAGATATCCTGACTGACATGGGTTCAAACATGATGATAATTGTGCCTAACTGACACGGTAAAGAGACCATATTCGGGGATCGTCCCGAATAACGTCGGGTTGTGGGTAGATAACCGACGCATGAGTTCATGGCCTACTTAGGACAGACATGCATCATATTATTTGCGCATTTGTATTTGGCTATGTTTTGCTTGTTGTATTTTCCTTGTGATTGTGCTAGTTCTCTTATTTTGCCTTGCTTGTGTGTTCAATTGGATCTCTAGTACTATTAGTTTATGTATTGAAGTGATTAAGAATTAATGCTAAAAATAAATTTTGTTTTAACTTTAGAAATTTTAAAGAAAGCAATTAATTGTATAAAGTAAAATTAAAAAGTATTTTCAAAAGCTTGATAAAAGAATAGTTTTACCGAGTAAAGTCAATTATTCGCATTTTGTTCAATACTTTTACGGCATTCACTTACCCTGCTAAGAATATGCGAGGACGACGTTTTCACCCCCTACATATTTCTCTTTCAACAACAGGTTCAGGAATCCTTAACGCAGAGTCGTGACTAAACATCAAAGCCTTATGTACATATGTATCCGTATCTTCTGTATTTGGTTTAGCCTTAGATTTTTTCCTCGCCATTTATTGCCTTTGATTGTTAGAAGGGTAGGGCTTATATTTGAGAATCTTGGTATAATTCTAAGTATATAATGCTACGTGAATATATGTATGAATCATTTTGATTAAGTGGTTGAAAATGAAGACTCTTTGTTTTCTTTATTAAAATTCTGGTTCGTATTTGCAAAGGCTCAATATTGAATAAAGATAGTATAAAATAAAAAGGTTTAAAGGTAAGTAACACATGAGTTTTTAGTGCGATCATGAGGTGCTAAAAGTTAGGGTGTTACATTATGGTATCAGAGCAGTTCGTTTCTGTTTGAGCCTTGGGAATGGACTGACTATGCTTCACTGCATACTCTGAGTGTCTGTCATGCAATAGAACTTGTTCTAATGACAAGAGTTTGAGTTTTAGATGCATGACTGTCTATTGATTAATGTTGTTAGTTGACCATTGCATTTCTCATAGTATTAGGTTTGGCCAATGCAACTTAATACTGATTATTTATGTATACGGAAACACTAACGGATTGTCATAGGCAAAATAAAATTAATAGGTGATGCGAATCACGGATTCTCGGAACGTTAGGGGTTATTTTCAAGATTAACTCAGTCTTGAATCGCAATTCCTGTTTGAATCCTGTGACTTGGTATACCGTCCATTCTTTTATAATTGCATTGAAATCTTTTGTTTGGATTTCTTTCATTGAAGGAGATTTGCTTAATCTTTCCAATCCTATTCCTTTGTCCGAATGTATCCTTGCTCGATCCTATTTGTAAATGTCTGCTTAACTCTTCTGGACTATTTCTTTTTGTTATTGTTTATAGTTCTTTTCATGAATGTTGTACTCTTTTACATGATCTTGAATTTATTCTAAGTACAAAAAAACAGTCCTTAAATCAGCTTACAATTTCTACTTCACATCACACTTTTCTCTTATATTCAAATCATACGAGTTCCTGGTATTTGAAAATTATATATACAAAAACTTTTTACTTTTTCCCTAAATGTGTTCAAAGGAAACGTTAGTTTAAATTTCTTCTATCTTATATCAATTTTTGAAAACGAAAATAAGGTGGGTAGGATATAACAACCCGAATTTTTGAAAATTAAATAATGAGTTATTTATGATTTATTATTTTATTTAAAAAAAATTATTTTTCTAAAAATAATTAAATTAAATTTTATAATATTTTAAATTTAAAATTCATTAAAATTTTTAAACCATTTTTATTACAATAAAATGTTTCAAAAAAATAAATAATATAAAAGAATTATTATTTTTATTATTATTATTCTTATTATGTTATTTCTTGGTTTCAAGCAACTAGCCGAAACCATTGAATGAAACAAAGGGAAAAAAAAGTTAAATGTGGTTTTATATATATATACACATAACCATTCGTTACATTAATTGGTCATTTCTAAATCATTCATCATCATCACCACCGAATCGTACACAAAAGAAAAAGAAAATTAGGAAACATGGCTTTATATATATATAGCATGACACATGCTTTCTTTCATTAATTGGCCATGTCACCTAATAAGATTTACAACACAAATCCCTATTAATCATAACTATAGTTATCAAAACTGAACCGACAATCGACTCGATTAAATTACTGGGTCATTGAGTTATTGGTTCAATCGGTAAATTATAAGTTCAATTGGTTAACCCAGTTATAATTAAATAATTATATAAAATTTATTTTTTTATCAAATTAACTTATTTTTTAATTCATTAATTAATTAGTATCTATTACATTATTCAAATATATGTTGAAAAATATTAATATTAATAAATGTCATATAATTATCAATAACAAAAATATGTCATGATTAATAAAAAAATTGCTTTTATTTTTTTAATTTATAGATATTTAACAAAGTTTAATTTTTATTTTAATAATGATATAATTAAAAATAATTAATTTAAGAAAGAGTAAATATAAAATAAAAATAAATTAAATTAATATGAACACTATTCATTAGAATAAAAAGATAAAAAATATCTTAAATTTGCATGACTAAAATAATTAATACATAAGTTATTAATTAGGATATGTCTAGTAGTTAATAATATATTTATAAAAAGATAGAATATAATACAAAAAATAAGCTTGTCCTGGTGGTGACAAGCTCCCTTTATAAGTAGAATGATTTAAGTTCTAACCCCAGCGTTGGCATACACTCCAAATTTTTTAAATTTGAGTGATGTGCGTGCTGACGTCAGCGGGTCAGCCAGTTCACATACTTATCCAGTTAAATTGTTAATCCGGACCGGTTTAGGATCCAGTTCATCAGTTTTTCAGTCGAACCGACTGGTCCGGTCTGAGTTTGATAACTATGATCATAACATTCACTTATTTCTTTCCATTCATTCATTCTTGTCACGGACAAGAAAAAGAAAAAAAGACCGAGAGAGAGAATGTGAGCTTCCATGGAACCATAACCCTCACCAAAGTTTCTGACTTCGATTTCTTGAGATCAGTAACTCCAATCAAAAATCTAATCCGGTAAAAGTGTTCGTATCATCCTCCTCTACATGTTAGCGTTACTTTTGTCTAGTAGAAGTTGACGGTAACGTAGCTCCTCTTCCCCTTGAGTTCGGCCAATTGGAGTTTTAGGAGATACAGGCAATTTCTGATATTTTCTTCTTCAGCAACTCAGTCAGAAAGCTTCTCCAGAGTTTTCTTTGATTTTGATTTTGTACGGAAGTAGGGGGTTCGTTTTAAAATTAAAAGTTTTTTATTCATGAATGCTCAAAAACTTAATGAGTAATTGCAAATAATCTCTGTCTGTCTAGACTAGTTGAATGGCGAATTTGTGTTGGATTTATGACTGTGAAAATAACTGAAGTTGACGAATATGTGTTTAGTTTTATGAATATTTGAGGATGCTAAAAATTTTTATTTCTAGTTAATTATGGTGAGAATTGTCGAAACTGTGGCTGTGAATAAATTATATGTGTATGCTTTGGTAAAATGATGTATAAATTGAGAATAGTGTATTGATTAAAATTGTGTGGGACGGATGAAATGGCTGGCTTGACTGATTTAGTAATTAATTTGATTGATTTTGAATTGAGTATTAGTTTGGAATGAGATAAGTTAAGGAATGATAGAAGTGAGGGAGTCGTGAGGGTTGTGAAGTCTATTTTTAAGAGGAGGTTCTGTCTGAAATCTTGTAAAAATATACGAAAAAAAATGATTTTATTTTGAAAACCTGATTTACAAGTTTATTTTGAGAAATAACTCTATGTTAGAAAGAAAAGATTTGGTTTACATATTTATTCATAATTGAGAAAATGGTTTTTTTATTAAAAATTTAATTAATTTAAAGTGATATTTGAGATTTGAAAATAGATTTATAATATTGAATTTGATTTGTTTGAGTTATCAAGAAGGATTTTTGAGAATTAAAGATGGTTTGGTAAGGACCCTTGAAGGGTGGCAAATCCCAAATTTTAGAGGAAATGCTGTAGAAATTTTTTTTATAAAACTCCGAGGCTTGTTTAAAACATTATTTAAAAGAAAATTTGATTTAAAAATTGAATTAATTGATTTTGATTTATCAAGAAAAGATTCTTGTTTTTCAGTTCGATTTATTAAGAAAAGTATAATATTTTAAGTTCAATCTATTGAGAAAATATTTTGTTTTAAGTTAGGAATTGAGTTTGGTTTATTAAGAAAAATGACGTTTATCTTTATTAAATGTTAAAAAAGTTTGGGTATTTGGAAGTTAAAGGTTTTAATGCTAAGATTGAAAGTATACCTATGAGGTGATGTGGAGGTAAGAGTGATTGATTATTTGGTGATACGAAAGTATGCTTGGTAACATGGTGATATGGAGGTATGCTTGGTAACACGGTGATGCAGAGGTAATCGTATTTATTTGGTGATGTGGAGGTATGACAAAAATAAAAGGAGTGAGAAACTAGGAATGAAAGGATAATTGAACATTGTATGTTTGAATGGACTTTTGTGCCAAATTGCTAATGCGAAAGTACCTGCCTGACTGATAGCCTAAGATTGCTAATGCGGGAATGTTCGCCTAACTGATAGCATGTTTCTTACCGTGATGCCAAGATATTTTGACTAACATGGGTTCGCCCATGATGATAATTATGCCTGACTGACACGGTAAAGAGACAATTTTTGGGGTTCGCCTTGAGTAACGTCGGGTTGTGGGTAGAAAATCGACGCATGAGCTCATGGCCTGCTTAGGACATACATGGATCATATTGTTTGTGCATTTGTATTTGGTTGTATTTTGCTTATTGTATTTTCCTTGTGATTGTGCTGGTTTTCTTATTCTGCCTTGCTTGTGTACTATTATTCTTTTCTCACCATTTATTGTGTTTGATTTTAGAGGGTTATGACTTGTATTTGAGAATCTTGGTATAATTCTAAGTATATAATGCTACGTGAATATATGTATGAATTATTTTGATTAAGTGGTTAAAAATGAAGACTTTTCATTTTCTTGATTAAAATTCTGATTCGTATTTGCAAAAACTCGATATTAAATAAAGATAGTATAAAATAAAAATGTTTAGAGGTAAGTAACGCCTGAACTTTTAGTACGATCATAAGGGGCTAAAAGTTAGGGTGTTACAACTTTGGCTGGGCTGGAGGTACAAAAGTGGGTTGGGCTGGATGATTTGAGGTGGGTTGGCCTTGAGTTGCAGAATTGGACTGAGCTGGAGGAGCAGAATTTGGTTGGCCTGGGGTGTTGGATGTGGGTTCATCAGAGAATGTGGTCATTGTTGGCTACTCAGGAGATGTGAAAGTATTTTGTCCAAGAGGTGTGTTTGCTATACATGAAGATGGATTTGAAGTTGTGTCAGATACATAAATTTTTTGGTTCGGGGTCATTAGGTTAAGTTGTGGAACCTCATCACCTTCAGGTTCAGAAATTCCATGCTCAAGGTACACATGCACTACACCTTCATTATTCTTTGCGTGAAAGCACATCTCCAACAACTCCTTGTCATGTGAAAGTGCTCTCAATCCAGTCTTCAAGAGCCTCCCAAGAGCTAGGAACCAGCACTCCTTCAAATTGTCATATCCAAGAACCTTGTAGTAATTTTTTATTGAGAATACATCTATTGTATCTTCCTCTAGCCCAAACAACTGTTCAATGTGGTCTCCGACATACACACTTTTCCATCTTCTTTTGTCTCAAACCTTCCTCCATGGTGGATGACAACTGTTATATCATCATCCATCTACATTGCAAAATAACAGAATCTCAGTTATAATTTCAAAAAACAAAGCATAATGGCTTAACTCAGTTCAAACTCCAAACAACAAAACAGAACATCATTGATTTTTAAACAGCAAATTTTTTAAATACAAGAAATAACACACACATAATAACATTTATCCAAAGACAACAAAAAATACAAATGACATTCTCTTCTTCAGCAATGAAAATAAAAAACAAACCCTAGCATCATTCACATGCAATAACTTACAATGCCCTAGATATAAACAACAGCTTGCTTCGAAAAAAATAATGCAATACAAAAACCAAAACAAAAGCCAAGAACATAGTATCAAGAAATGTATAAAAAAAAATCACTTCCTAACTTGATCTTCGCCGTTTCTTTTCGCGGTAATGCTACTTGTTCAACAACCTCACCTAACAGTCCAATACACGACGAATATTACTCTGATTCTCCTTTCTCACAATCAAGGATGCGAGAAGAACAAAAACTTGGGAAAGAAGAATAAAAAAAAAGGAAAAGGAAGAAGAAGGGTCAAGTTATGTCTGTGTTTTCATCTATTGGTTGACCCAACTTTTTTAACCCAACCAAACCCTTAAACGACGTCGCGTTGAGTGAAAATTGGGAAGGAACATAAAACGAAGTCGTTTTAGGGTTTTCTATGTGTCAACTTAACGTGTCACATCAAATATCCGTTAACGGAGATAACTCTAAGGACAAACGTGAGGTACAATCCAATATTTGAGGGTCTTAATTGGATAACTCGAAATTTGGGGGTCAAAATTGAAATCGGATGAAAATTTCAGGGGTCAAAATGAGTTTCAATTCGCTATAGTGTAATTTCTCTCTTTTAGACTTAGACCCCATATTAAACCAAAAAAAAAAAAAGTTAGTTGAGTAATTACTTCACTCATCTGCTTAAATAAATGTCATGATTTTTCTGTCTTATATATACAGTAATTTATTGTGAGACTCAAACCCAAAATTTTTAGGTGAAAATAAAAAAATTATGCTATTTGAGTTTTAACTCTTAATAATGGTTGGCTCATATTGCAAGATAAAAATACATGAAAAATATATTATTATTATTCGTTATCCTGTATATTAAATTGACATAATAAAATCATATATATCACTTCATGTACGAAATTAAAATAATTACATATAAGTACACACGAATCTTAGTGCATTCAGATCTCTTTACAAAACTCGACTTATTAGTATTTCTAACAACATAACAATGTCAAGGGCAAGGATTAGTGTCTACAACTCCCATTCCCAAAGTTAAAATGGCTTTAATGATTCCTCAAGAAGTGAAGAAAAGCTCTGCTCTAAGTTCCAACTGATAAAAGCTCCAAATATTCCAAAAACTCCATTAAAAGAATATTTAAAAAAAAAAAGCAAAACAAAGTTATAAACTTAACATCCTTTGAAAAATCTGAATTTTCCTATGAACAGAGAAGCAGGGAGACACACACACTCCCAAAATATCCTACTCTCAAAATCCTATCTAAATGGTGCAAGAGGGTTTGGGCTACGAGTAGATTTATTCCTTCTAAGCTCTTTACACACGCTATCCAACATCCCCAAGAAATCCCTCACTATAACAAAGATCCTAAGTGGGTTTTGATCTTCTTTATTGCTGACATCACCATGAAAATACTCAGTTATCTCCTTCACACGTGACAACACTCTGTTCTCATCTCCTTCCAACTCCTTCAGCTTCTTCTCAGCATAACTCAAGAAGCACATCATAGTGTTAACAAACCCCTCACTGCTCTCTCCATCATTATGCAAATCCTTCCCCACGAGTTGTTTTAGCTTTGCCATTTCTTCAGATAGATTTGACACAGAGCTTGCAAGAACATCTAAGTCGATGGTAGCGGTTTTCTTCACATTGTAGAGCTCCGTGCTTAGGCCAGAGACTAATTCAAGTCCCATTCTTCGGTAGTCCTCTTCCTTTTGTTCTTCGGTCCTGTTTTTGTTGTTCTTTTGGCTTATTTTTCCCATGATGCTGTCTGAAACTCGAATCCCTTCGGATCGGATGATTTCTTGAACCACAAAGTGGAGCAGCGTGGTTTTGCCATCAATGCCTTTGACGTCTGCTAGCTTGAGAAGGGCGTCGAGCTTGAATGCTCTTGCCCCGCCGCGGATCGTCCCCACATTCATGCGGTTCCCTGTCTTCAGCACGGTTTCTAGTAACTTCGAGAACAACCTGCTTGATCTTAGTTCCTTGCATGCCTCCTACATAGTTCACATATATGTAAGGAAAAACTATAGGACTCCAACATTAATTATGCCAAGTAACTTAAAATTCAAAAATGCTATTTGTATACTAAAATCAACTACTAAAATTAGTCACCAATATATTTGTGTATAAATACATGTGTGATTTAGTTTATTTTTAATGTGTATTTATATTCCAGCATATATTTTATACTAATAACTGATTTTGATGGCTGATTTTAGTATACACGTAGCATATCCTCAATAATTAGAAAGAAATAAACATTACAAGGAAATATTCAAAATTAAAAACAATAAAATCATCTAAAACTCAGTAAAAGGAACATTCAAAAGTCAAACAAAATAAAACTAATTTAGGGTATAAAATTTAAGATTAAATTTAAAATTTAGAATCTAAGATCTAAAATTTAGGGTTAAAATTATTTAGGATCTAGGGTGCTGGTCAGCGATAGTGGGTGACTGCCCGGCGACGTGGGTGGTCGAGCGACGGTGGTAGTAAGTAAAATTGTAGTGTTGGTACCAAGAAAAAAGGAGTGAGAATGAGTAAAAGAATAATTTAAAAAAAAAAATTGAGATTCAACATTGTAGAACCAAATATTGCAATCAATATTCAACACAAGAAAAAAACACAAGAAAAAAACATATAAAACTCTTAAAAATGAGAATATCCAAAATTCAATTAAAAAAATCTAAAATTTAAACTCAATAAAAACTCATCTCTGGCATATTTTATACTTAGATTTATTTAATAACAAACTATAATACATTTATTGACTATTATAATGTTAGTTCTCTAAAATTATTTTCCTAAAAAACATAGCAAGTGACTTTGTTTAGCTATCACCCAATAATTATTTATTAGCTGAAGTTGACTCTTTTTGTTAGCTCCATAATAAAATTGATATATAAGCAAGAACTTTCATATTTGTATGCATGGTGCGTGTTTCTTTAATTTAACGTTGGATTACTTGTTTAAAAGGGTTTTGATTAAAGAATCTTGAAGTAGAAAATTTCATGGAAAGAATGAACTAACTTCTACAATTATTTAGTGCATTGAAAATATTAAAATGTGACCCGATTTAGGTTTCACAAAGGGAGTCAGAATTTTTTAACAGAGATTTTTCCATTTGAAATATTCAAATTTAAAACTTTTAATTGAAGAATTTAAAGGCATATATACTATTTTGAGTAACTTCATGTCAATTTATTTAACTGTCATGTATGATCAATAATTAAGTAAGAAAACAATCAATTCTCATGTTATTATGTATAATAATTAAATTAAAAAAACTGTAAAGTCTAACATTAAGAAAATATATCATCAACATTGGTTAAATAAAACCCAATATAATTATATAATTATACGTTTTATAAAACTTAAAATGTCATTGAAATGAGGGACAATAAGAACATCGTTTTAAATTGTGATTTATAGCATGTCACATTGCAACAATTGGATTTACAAAAAATTTGGTAATCAAAATAAATTAGTCAAAAATAGACACAATTTATTTTATTTAGTATTTATTATTACAATAATTAATGAATATTAAATAAAATAAATTTTATCTTTTTTTTTTGTTTTTTTAACATTATCGTTAAATTTAATAATATAAAAATAAATAGATATTCTCAAATTTGTTTCATATAATCTTTTACCATATAACATATTTTCTTATATATTCTTTTATCCCATTTAAAAGAACATACAGTAAATGATCATATTTGACCACATCACTTGAAAAAAATATTCAATTTAATTCTTAAATTTACACAAAAGTCTCAATTTAATTTTTGAAATTTTAATTATCTTTATTTAGTCCTTAAACTTTATAAATATAACTCACGTTCCTTCTCAGAACAATTTTTGACAAACAAACATTAACGGAACGCTAATATAAATAGTCGAATGTACTACAACAATATAGATTATTTTTTAGGATTATATGTGTCAAAAAAATTAAAATTTGTCAAAAAAAAAATTTTGACACTATTTTAACTATAGAAATATGTGAATAAAAATTTTGTCAAAAATAGTATTTTTAACATATAAGTAATTGTAAAAAAAGCTTAAACTTATTTTGATAATATTGGCCGTCAAAATTAATTTGTTAGAAAAATTTGAGAATATATTTTTGTAATACTTATTAACCGTCAAAAATACTATTTATTTTGACACTTATTGACCATATGAGTAGTATGATTTCAAACTGAGAGCAGTGTGATGCCAAAATTGACAGAGCTCAACGAAAAAGAGAAATAGTAGAGTAAGTTGAAAATAAATGAGTGTCAAAATTGAGGATAAATTTTCTACAGTCAAATTGTTCATCAAGAAAATATAGAGAATTTGACATTTGTAATTGTTTGTCAAAAATATATATTAATTTTTACACTTAACTATAGTGTTAAAAAAAAAAGTGTTAAAATAACTCTCTTTTTTTTGTAGTATGTCATGCTACACTCCTAAAAATAAGGTAATTTTTGTTTTGACAAATAAATAGCACAAAAACGATATCCTATTACTTGTTTTGGGAAAAAAAATGTTTCAATAAACACCAAAACAAGTGACACTGCAATATTTTTTGGTTATTTGAGCGTGAAAACTAAACTGGTGTTGTTTCAACAATCCAACTTGGCATTCACCTATCTATATTAGCATTTCGTTAGGTTGTGTTTGTTTATAGGAGACAGAAATCTAAAGACACAAAATCGTGTTTGTCAGATGAAATATAGACAAAGACATTGTGTTTAAAAATACTAAATTAGTACATTTTATGTCCAATCTGACAAAAAAGATATTGAGACACTGACAATAGACATAACTTATTTTTTATTTTTTTATTATTCTTATTAATTTTTTATAATTATATTTTTTTATTATTATATATTTTTTTAAATTATTTAAATAAAAAATAAGAATAAATTAAATTTTTATAATTTATTCTAATTTATTACTAAATAAAATATAAAAATATTAATAATTTTTGTATTTTTGTTTTTTTATCTTATTTTTAGTATTTTATTTTATTTCGTTTTCAGAATTAAATGCAATTATAATGTCTGTTTGCCCAAAATTATTCTAAGAATTAAGGTAAATTATATTCGTAAAAGTTTAAAAACTAAATAGAAACGATTAAAATTTTAAAAACTAAACTAAAATGTGTATACAATGTCACAGACTAAATTGAGTATTAGGTCTGGAAAAAATTTTAAACGGTGCATTTTCGAATTAATAGTAATACATTCACATTTTGTCAGAGTTTTCAACATTTCAACCATAACTGAGGTGCTACACATTTAATGATTTAATTATTAGCTCTAAGAATTTTCCTAAAGTAAAGCATTAAAAGTTTTTGGTAACATGATGATGAGTATTACCTCTAGCATTGAAAAAGAGTTCCTTAGGTGAACAACTTCATCTTCAAAAGTCTCCTTGTAAAGCATGCCTTCTACCCTTTGAAAGGCAAATGGAACTTGAAGCATTGCCCTCACAAACCTCTCTGCGGACCCCAGTTCATTGATGTCGCCTTTATAGTTGGCAAGCTTGGCCTCCTCTTCCTTTGTGGGCACCATTTTCACCAATGCCTCTAGTTGTTGCAAAGAAAGGCCCTTACCTGCATTTTTCACAAAATGGATTTTTAATCTTAGTAGATTTATGTAGCAACCTTGATTCCACAATTGAATAGTCTGCTTAGACACGTGGCACATAAATTCCCATGCATCCCGTGATGCATATAAATAAATAAAACGTCGGTGTTCGAGTAAATTGGCATTCCATTAAAATGTTCGGATATAATATTCTCATATTCATCACATTATTAAATTTCATGAGTAGCAAGAGATAAATACTTTATCTCATAGTATGGGACAAACATTACATTATTTAACCAATGTCCATAAAGTCTATACCACGTAAGACGTAACAGAGAATTTGTAAAATAATTAGGGTTTAATTTATATATACCAAATGTCGCTATATACGTCTATATATAGTAAATATATTTTACATAAAAAGTAAATATTTATTGAAGAAATAAATATGACTTAAAAAGATATTTTAGTTTTATTTGTATTTAGCGGCCTTTCATATTTATTAATTAGTTTGGATAGTGTTTATGTTTATTTTTCATTTTTTTAATAATGCTTAAATTTTGTTTATTTTTATAAATTATACATATGTTTATTTTTCTTCATAATGAATGTTAACTTTTCTATTGAAAATATATTCACTAACAAAATAGATATAAGGTTTTAATTACTTAATCTCATTGTATGAAACATTACATTTAGTATTAGAAGTGAGTCAAACTTAGCTCATAAACCAGCTTTAGCTCTATTCGTTAATAGCGACTCAACTCAATTCACTTCTAACCCTATTTACATTACACCATTATGTATTATTTCCATCATACTTGTGATGATAAATGCATATTGAAGTTTTGAACGTGTAATTAAAATTAGTATACATTATTTAATATAAAAATAATCATGTTGTATGTACACAAAAAATTCTTAAATTAGTTATTATGTATTTGTGTATAAATATATAATTTTATTTAATTTTTTATATGTATTTTTTATTTTAATATATATTTTATATTAATAGTTGATTTTAATAGCTGATTTTAGTATACATCCAATATAATTAAGAAACCAATTTTTTAGACCAATATATTAATCAACTTTTTAAAATCAAGTCTTAAAGTATCAATCCTGTACTTCAAATTATAGACAAAGAATCTTAAAGTTGATGTGTTACCTGACTAAAAATTGGTTCATCAATTATAGTTTTATGATTGAGGAGTTTACCTTGTATTAAGGCTTCACATACATTCTCAGCTGTTGCATTTATAGCTTTTGAGAGTATCGTAATGTTCTGAAGCCGTTTAGGCTCAAGAACATGCTTGCTTGGAGAAGGGCTTTTGCTCTTTGTTTCCTCATTCTTGATAGAACTCTGTAAATTGTATCCAAAAAGTGACTCAATCATTTCCTCATCCAACCTGAAATCATTAAAATTAAAATTCATAAATAATATGCTTAAAAAGGTTAACACAAATTACATATCCATTGAATACTTACTCAAAGGAGCTTGATCTTAGTTTATCCCAAACCATAGTGCGATTTGGTGCGGCTCTTACTTTGTCCCAATGAAGCGGTTTCAGTTTTGGAAGCGGTGCTCCATCTTTGCCTAGTGCCGTGAATTGAGGTAGTTGAGATGGTGGAGGAGGTGGTGTTTTCACATTGCCCTTTGGAAATGGCGGTGGTGGACATGGCGGTGGTGGAATGTTGTTGTTGCCTGGAGATTTCGCCGGTTGCGGCGGCGGCGGAGAAGGCAACTCTGTTTGAGGACTTTGATTTGAGTCTGAGTTTCTTGGAGATGGTGATGAGAAGTTATGAGATTTTAAAGAAAGCGGAGAGGGAGAGGAAGCTCTGGATGAAGAAGTGAGAGAATGTAATCTGAAGAGTGGCATTTGAAGAGGCGGAGTTGGTGGCGGCGGCGGTGGCGGGGGAGGCGGTGGAGATGTAGAGGGTTTGACAAATTGGTTAATAGTCTCATCAGTTTCTTGATTTTCATGTTTTGGAGTAAGTGGCGGTGGTTTAGGGTTTGAAATTGAGTTATTTGGTGAACTAAGAAATTGGTTTGGTAATGGTGATGAATCCTTTGGTGACATCAATGTTTCACTAACAAGGCTAGAAGATGAAGCATTAGAGAGTCTTGAATTTGTTTGTGAATTAATAATGGAATGAAAACTTTCATTCTCTGACGAATGATTCTCTTCTTCTTCTTCTTCTTCTTCAGGGTCAGCAGAGATTCCAATTTCTCTTCCACCAGATTCAGATTCAGATTCAATATCTTCTTCCTCTTCGTCATGAACAGGTAGAATCTCCTTTGTGGAAGAACTACTAACATTGTCACATTCTTCAGTAGGATTATTCTGATAACTAATTTCTTTCAAGGTGCAAGCTTCTGCTTCTTCTTGTTGTTGTTGTTCTAAATCTTCACCTAAGGAATCAAGATAAAACAGATCTAGCCTTGAGTTTAAACTCACCTTGTTTTTGTTCTTTTTCTTGCTGCTACAGAGTGGCATGGTCCTTTTTGGTTTCTTCCTTTGGTTCCTGAATTTCCTGCAGAAGAAGATTAAGGCACAACCACAAATTAATGTAGCAATTCCCACAGAAACAAGAATTGCTACTAGTATTTTCTTAGCTCTGCCTCTATCTTCTTCATGATGATGATGAGCTTCTTTCTTCAGATTCCAATGAGAATGATAATAATGATGATGATGATGATGATGATGGTGAGGATGGTTGTGAACCACAGGAGAAGGTGCTGGAGATAATGGAGCTACAGCCTCAGGTTCAATGCTTGTTGGTGATGGAGAAGGTGAAGGAGAGAATGAGAATGAGAATAATAACTCAGAAGAAGAAGATGAAGAAGGTACTTTTTCGTGGAAGCTTTTGAGTCCAAGCAATGTTCTGAATGTTTCAACAAACATGGCTTGCTTCTCTTCATTCTCATCCAAACCTGAGATTTTCTCAACATTCTTCTTGCTGTTTCCATCATTGATGTTGTTCCCTTGTTGAATGCTGCTCTCGTCAATGAAATACATGTCATGAACATCATAACTATTCCACAAAGAATCCACAGTAAAAATAATGTGGGTACTTTGCTGCAATGATGATAGCAGAATCATCATCAAGAAGGTGGTGATGATGAAGAACAACATGCTAAGAGCCTCAGAGCCCCCCATTATTTCTTCTTTCTTCTTACTTCTTCTGATTCCAACTAAAATGTCATCTAGAAATCAATGCAGCTTTCCCCTTATAAAAGCTTCTTGTCTTTTACCCTTTTGTTGTTCCATTTCTTTTTTGGGGTTTTTTCTTTTGGTGCTGGTAATGTATGTAATGTGTGCAATAGAAGATCTGAAACTGAAAACAGTGTCTTTAATGCTACTCCAAGGAACCCCTGAACCTGGCAGTTGTGGTTGTAAATTGGGACTTTCTTTTCTTTACTGTTCATACACTCTTATCTCTTCTCACATTTAATAATTTTGAAGACAAACTTAATGCATGGACATAACACTGTATGCAAAATCTCTTTCTTTTTCAAACTTTGACTTAATTCCTTTGTCTTATATGCTTTTGTTTAACCTGCTTTGTCGGAAATGTCTTAAAGAAAGGTAGGTTTTTAGGGTTTTTATGAGGTTATTATTATTATTGTTATTGTTATTATTTTTTTCCCTCCGCACTTTTTGTAATCAAATAACATGACATGCTCTAAGAGATTAAGATCTTTTTTTTCTGGGATTGAATTTGAAGTTGGATAGATAAGCTCCTTTTTTGTGTTTTAGGAGCTAAAAGTCATGATCAAAGACAATGGTAAAAGTAGATAGTGGGGTCCCCTTTTTGTTGGGCTTGCCTAACTCTATGCGGGTGATTTTACAAGATTTCTCCAACTATATATTATATATATAGATTATAAGTTGGGGACAAATTGCCCTCAGAAATTAATTAAACACTTATTATAATGATGTTTATTTTGCATGCACAGATACATGAATTTTAGATTTGTTTTCTAGGGTTTAAATATGATATGGATTGAGGGCTGCGGTTGAATCCACATTTAGTGATTATTTTAATTTTTTTTTATATATTTTTATTGTGGTTAGAATTTTAACTTTTATTTTTCTCTTTCAAATATCTACTACATAGTACATACCTTTGTTGTGAAATATATATTTGAAGTACTAAGAGTGTAAATAGATTTTACTAATTAAGTATTTATATTTGACAATTTTACAAGATAATAATGAGTGGTTGAGTTAAATATTTTTACTGTGATAAAATAATATATGATTTAAGACTAATAGTACAAGTTAAATCCTAATTTGTGCAATGGAATCTAAAAGTTTTGTGAAATATTATTATTAGGCAATGAATACAAGATGTCAGATTCACCTAATTAAAATAAATTGATTATGTTCAGAAACTTTTTCCTTTCAGGATTTCACGTGAAGACTTGTATGAAATGCTGAAAGAAAGAAGTTGATTGTGTTGAATAATGATGATTAATTGAGAGGCTAGAAAGACTAGTAGTGCTCTATTTCATGTATGCATCCAACTTTTTAATATTTATTTATTTGATTAGATTAAATTATGACACACAATCAAGTGTGTTTTTGTTATTCTTTTCCGGTACACATATTATGGTACCCATCATTTACTGAAAAGGGTGTGTTGAGAATTATATAGATTATATGAAATGGGTGACCTTTCTTTTTCATAGGACTAACAACTCGAGACGCTCACACGCACTAACAAATTGAAAGAGAATGGCATGAGATAGTCACAGCAGCATGGAGTGAAGAATATTGCTCTGCTTTGCTTACAAAGCCTGCCAAGTGCTAACTGCTGTGTCTTATACTTTGTCACATTACTTCTTTATAATTTAGTTTTGAGTAAATGAACAAAAGGTGCACATAAAAAAATTTAAAATATATACAAAAAAGTTTGTAAATATCAAAGTATAAAAAAAATTTGTTATTGACTGATAATTTCAGGTTTTGTTTAATACTTCCTTTCAATTATATTTATATGTATATATTATAATCTACCTTGAGAGTCATACCACCTTATTATCATTTACTTATGGCTCGAGAATAATGATTTGAATATTAGGGTGTTACATTATGGTATCAGAGCAGTTCGTCCTCGTGAGATTGAGGGATGGACTACTTATGCTTCAATGTATACTCTAAGTCTGTGCCTGTGCTAGTTAGGGTATCTAACTGATACGTTTAGCATGAAGTTTATGAGTATACTTTTGGAAATTTGAAGTACTTAACTTGAGATATTGAGATTGATCACCCTGATATCGCTTGTCTGGTGTATACAGGACTCGAATGACGACTCATGGACATGGTCGAACCCGAACACGGAGAGAAAATGAGAAAGGAACATCGGGACAATGCAAGCGCAACATATACCTAAGAGTCAGTTGGTGGAATTCACTGCATATCAGTTGAGTGGAGAAGCGCAACACTGGTGGCAAGGGGCTCACCGTCTTCTGCAATAAGGGAATAGGGATGAGGTGATTACCTGGGAGATGTGCAGAGGGGAGTTTTACAAGAAATACTTCCCGGACTTTGCAAGATAGACTAAGGAATTGGAGCTACTACAATTAAAGCAAGGATCAATGTCGGTGGTTGCTTATACGAGCAAATTCGAAGAATTGTGCCGTTTCTCACGAGTTTGTCAGGGTGCTCCTGAAGGATATGAGGAGTGGAAGTGTATGAAGTACCAAAATGGTTTGAGGGACGATATCATGCAAGCTATGGCGCCTCTTGAGGTGAGTTCCGCGAAGTTAGTTAACAAGAGTCGAGTGGTGGAGGAGTGCTCCAGAAAAATTGATATGGCTAGAAGTGATCGCCAGAAGTCTCATGAAAGGGATCAAAACAAGGGCTTTGTGCCGAGGGGCTTAGACTTCAAGAGGAGTGGGCATCCACTTCAACCTTTCCAAGGTCAGAACAATTACCGAAGAAATGACAACCACTCAAAAAATGGTAAAGGAAAGCAGGCGAAGGCTACTTCGAATGATTTGCGGTGCCAAAGATGTGGGAGATACCATCCGGATCAGCCATGCTGAACTGAGTTAGGACTGCGCTATCGTTGTAGGATACTCTGGCATATCTTCCGAGATTGTCCATACAAGAAAAATCAAGGAGATGGATGATCTCAACAAGGTTGAGGTAATCATGAAATTGATAAGTATAATTAAAATTTAACTGCTTGACATAATAATGGTATGTGGTATTCGTTTATAACATAAGGCTGAATTGCGATAAACATAATTTTCAAATGGACTATTGATTGATGGCTTAGACTTATTGAGAGTAGAGGAGGCTTGTAAATGGCATTGGTATAGTTGAAAACTGAATTAGAATGAAATTTTGTGAAATTGAACAATTGTATAGAAATTGGAGGACGACTAATTACTAGAAAATTGATGTTATAGGTTTTGGATAATTAGGATGTGATTTGGAAATGATATTTGCATGTTAAAAATGTTTAAAAAGTGGACTTTGATGCTAGAAGATCATGGTGAGGCAGTCCCAGGTAAGCCATAGGATAATAATTCATTGTGATGATGAGTAGTAGTGGAGTTAATTTCGACTTGCATGTGCATACGCCAATTTCTCAACCTATAGTACTTAGGCTTGAATTTGGTTGGATTTGATGTTGATTGGTATTCGATTTTAGTTATGATGAATGGAATTGTTTGTGCCTATGATTAGTTGATTGTTGTTGAGACTGTGTATAAAGAATGATGAGTAGGTTTATGATTGAATGGTTATGAGAATTATGGGATACACGAGTAAGTCCTGATTTTGATGATGATGGAGTGGTTTGTAATGTGCATATATTGTGAATTGTGTATTAATGGAAGTTGTTGTTATGTTGAGAGTGAGAATTTTATGCGATGTTGAATAAGTGAAATCGGTTGTGAGAATTTGACATGGTTGTAGTTAATGTAGATAAGGATGGATAACCTGAGTAGGTACCATGATTTGAGTTGAGGTCCTAGGTAATATGATTATTTTGATTAAGGATTTTAATGAGCTTATGATTAAACCTAGAAAGGTGCTAAGGTCCTAAATTGCGATTGAAGTCTTAGGATAACCTTAAGCATTATTTGGGATTAGTTGAGAAATCTTAGAAGTGAGCCTAGGTTTGGTGATCCGATAATAGAACATGACTTGAATGGATAATTGGGATCTTGGTGGCTGAAAATCAGAGTGACGCAGCAGAAGCTTGCTGGAGCGTTGACATAGGAAAATAGTAACGAAGAGTAGTAGAAGGTGATGAGAAATATTTTAGACTTGAATACTCGAAGGAATTAGTCGGTTAATGTAAATGGTGATTTTCAGGTAATTAGGCTTGAATGTGGTTGTAAGATTTGAATGGTTTCGAGATGGTTGTGGAAATGAGTATAGGTGTGTAATTGGATTTGGGTGATAAGTGAGTACAAGATATTATGTTAGAAGGACGATTATTACGATATTAGATCATGTTGATTTTAGTTTTAGGGTCAAGATTGGAAATACTTGGTTTTGAGTGACGAATCCGAGATGTTGAATTGGAATGCTACGTTTGTGTTGCGGTTACATTGAGAGAACCCGCAAAGGGTAATGAATTTCGGCTTAGAAGAGGTTCCGCCAACTTTGGTAAGAATTTGAAGAGTTTTGGAGATTTTAAGTTGCGATTTTGATTGGGAGTCATGGAAGGCTTTGTAAATGAAAAGATGAACGTGATATTTGATTTTCTATTAAAAAAAATCTAGAGGAAGTTAAGAGTAAGACAAGGAAGTACGGTGTAGACTTGAAATTCAGTTAAATTTATGAGTTGTGCAAGAGAATAAGGAAGATGATTAAGTATTTAAATTGACGTTAAATGGTACGAGTTTAGTTGAAGTTGAGAGAACCTTTAATGGAGGTTTAACCAAGATTTTTGTTTTCTTTTGTGGACCAAATTTTGAGGACAAAATTTTAAATAAGGTGGGTGATAAACCCATATTTTATGATGTATTTTGTGCCTAATTTGAGAGATTTATTCAATCCTTCACCCACTTATTCATATTAATTGCATGGTTTTACTTTTCCTTCCTTATTATGTGATGTATGTGAAAAACATGTTTTCTATGCTTTTAAAATAATTATTTTAATCACCTTTAATTCCATTCGATGCCGTGATCAGTGTGTTGAGTAGTTTCAGATCTTCTAAGGCAGGAATGATTCAAAGGATGGAAAGGAAACATACAAAAATGGAAGGAAAGCACAAAACGGAGTCCTTGAAGAAACTGGCATCCACGCGATCGCATGGACGACGCGATCGCGTGCCAAGCGCGAAGAAGCAGCGACGCGGCCGCATGACTGACGCGACCACGCGCCTTAAGCAGAACGCACATGACGCGGTCGCATGACTGACGCGACCGCGTGGCAAGAAAAGCTCCGAATGACGCGACCGCGTGACCCACGCGGACGCGTGACAGAGGCCACGCACCAGAAATTGCAGAAAACGCTCCCAGCGATTTCTGAAGCTCTTTTTGGCCCAAATCCAAGTCCAGAAGGCATAGACCAGAGGTTATGAAGTGAGGGAATGCATCCATTCAGGGAGGGCTCGCCAATTTTTACTTTCCATGAATTAGATTTAGTTTAGAGAGAGATTCTCTCTCTCTCTTTAGGATTAGGATTTAGATTTAGGATTTTTATTCACTTTCAGGATTTTCTCTTTTGATCAGGTTCAATATTCCTTTTATTTACTTTTGCAAGCTACTTTATGAATCCTTTCATGTTACAGATTACTCTTTTATTAATGTTAATTGAGATATTTCAGTTTAATATTGATTTCTTTTATTTATGCTATTGTTGCTTCTACTCTGAAGACATCTTTATTCCAAGTAGATTTATTTTTCTCCTTTTGGTCTTGGTTAAGAAATCAGTAACTCAGGAGTTGTCAAACTCAACGTGATTGATAATTGTTATCTTTGTTAATTGAATTGAACTTTCATAATCCCAATCTTTTCTTAGGAAATAAATAGGATTCGAAGATCAAACCAATTAATCCCTTGACCTTCCTTTATCTTAGTAAAGGTTAACAAAGTGGAATTAAGATTCAACCATCATCATCATTGATAAGGATAGCTAGGATAGGACCTCCAATTTCTCATACCTTGCCAAAAGTTTATTTTACAGTTATTTATCTATTTTTAATTGCCATTTAATTTACTCATCATTAAATTACTTGTTCCTCATTCTTGAAACCCCAATTCTAGAATCTTCATAACCAATAATAAGAACATACTTCCCTGCAGTTCCTTGAGAAGACGACCCGAGGTTTAAATACTCGGTTATCAATTTTTAAGGGGTTTGTTACTTGTGACAACCAAAACTTTGCACGAAAGGGATTTTTGTTGGTTTAGAAACTATATCTACAACGCGACTGTTTTTATGACATTCTTTACTGGCAAAAATCTCGTTCGTCAGTGGGTAGGATGTAAAATCCGGTCAAACCATAATTAATTAAGTAATTAATTGAATATGGGCGAAAATGGTTATAAAATTTAGTAATCAGAATTTGACAACTTAAATATGATATTTGGACTCAGTGGATTTTTCTGAGTCAGAAAACATAGTTTTCTGCGTAAAAATCGCACTGAAAATTTGACTGGCAGTATTGGCTAAGATCTGTCTGGTACCGTAGTTGAGAAAATTAATTATGAGTGTAAAAGGTTAAAAAGTTAAATATTTGTAGATGAGATGGTAAAAATAATTAAAATTCACATTAAAACGCTAATCTTAAAGGTTTTGCCCCAAAATTGGGCCAACGGGCTAAATCGAGTAAATCGGGCCCAAGTGGCCCAAGCCCACACTATATAAGAACTCATTTTAGCACAAAACAACACATTCCTCCCTTTTTTGAGAGAGAAATACATTGAAATGGAGAGGAGAGGAAGAAGAGAGAAACCCTAACCCCTTTTAATCTTCAAAGCTCCATAACTTTTGATTCGTAGCTCCGATTGACATGTCATTTGTGGCCACGCATAGGTCTTCTCATCCTCTTCGATTCTATTTAGGTATTGTGGTGGATATCTTGTTCTCCTCTGCTCAGTTTCATTTTTTCCTCTAAATTCGTGTTTTGGTTTGGGTTTTGAGGAAATCTTGTGAATTTGGTTGTTTAGGGATGCTCTAGTATGAGTTATTGATGAGTTTTATCAACTAATTCCATAGGTTAAGGTAAAGAATCCCCAAACCTTTGTGATTTATGAGATTTTGTAAATCCTAGATTAATATATATGTGAAATTGGTTATGTTAGTATTGTTGGGTGAACTTGGTACACATTTGGAACTTGAAATTAGCTTGTGGAGCTTTTAGAGGAAACTTGGAATGGGGAACTCAAGTGTTGGATGTGAACCGCCGTCACTAAAGGTATGGTTAAAGTTTTATTTAAGTATCGTGTGGTGTGATGAGAATTCCTAGGTTAGATGCCTCTAGGATTAGGTTTGGATTGTGTAATTGGATGGATTTGATATATGTAGATGATATGTTGTGGTAATTAATGATTGGAATGTGGATTGTGTGATTTTGCATAGTTGGTGTGTTGTGAAAAGTGATGATTTGGATGATGATTATATGTTTATGAATTATATATTGAATTGGTGAATGTGGGCCGGAGGCCTGAATTTGGGTCGGAGGCCAGGAAAAGGTAAGAAAGGTAAGTGATGGTTGAATTGAGTGATGATGCTTAAGATTGAATGGAATTTGATATTGATTGTGTGGAAAGTTAGAATGAATGATAAGATATTAGTGAATTGAGGTTTGAGATGTGAAATGGACGAAAGTTGAGTTGAAATAAGTAAATGAAGTAGGTTTGAGTTTGGTTGAGTGTGAATATGTGGATTGAGTTGGTTTAGGTTCATTTTGTTGGTTGAAAATGATTGAGGCTTGTAAATCTTTAGAAAATTGGTAAATGTGTATTTTTGGTAAAAACCATATTTTTGGCCAACTTTGGCGGGCCGTAAGTCGGGCCTCAGCGTTAAAAAAAGTTCAAAATTGAATTTTTATGAAAATTCATTTATCGATCTTTCTAACGATTCAAGAATGGTTAAAAAATGAATTTTGTACAAAAAGATATGAAGGTTTGAAAATTGGGTTCAAAAACTGATTTTTACACTTAACAGCTTTTTGCAATTCGGCAACACTTGCGTACGCGGAGGTGCCACGCAACGCGGATACTGGGCACTGTCCAATGATCTCGCGTACGTGGAAGGAGGCATGCGTATGTGGAAGTGTCGAAATTGCAGACTCGCGTACGCAGACGTGGTACGCGACGCGAGGGAAGGCTGTTATTTTCAACACTCGCGTACGCGACACCCGAATTTTCAGCCATGCGTACGCGAGTTTATGCATGCATACGCACAATCTCCAGGTTTTGCAAAAGTGTATTTTTAATCCTTTCAACCATTCTTTTAGCCTTTTAAACCTTTATAAATCCCGATAAGAGTATAGAGCCAGTGTAATTAAGAATGGAAGAGTTAGAGACCAAATCTAAAGAGTTAAGTTAGTTAAATTAAGGAGAATGAGTAAGATGTAAAGTGATGCATGATAGGGGTGAATGTGATAAGGAGTAAAGATTGAATATGATGAGAATGATGATGATAATGAGCGAAATGAGCGATGGGTATAAGTTATTGATAATTGGTGAATGATGGCAGATTAGGGAGGTTGAGGATTCCCTCCGAATTATATGTTATATAAGTGAGTGAAGTTTTGGACATGATAATTGTTTCGGGGTTACCTGAAACTGAGAGGTCGGTCTCAGAGGAGATCTTCTAGATTGGTCGAGGCTGCCGTGTCCGACTTGTTGGAGCAGGAGGCACTACTGGTCCTTGTTCACCGGAGGGGGGTGGTACCTGCAAGAGACTCCGATGCTTAAGTCAGTACGGACTTTAAGCAGGTTTTTTTTGTAGAATTAGAATCTGAGTTATACCTGGGTGCTCCAGTGTATTTATAGTAGTGTCTGACGACCTTCCTTTGAGATAAGTTTATCATCTTATCTTATCTTTTATGCGTGAGATCACTTATCTTTTGGCCAACCGCCTTCTGGTAGGCGGTGACTCTTCTTTCCTGGGCCTCTTTGAGCCTCTACGGTGATCCTTTCGAGCTCTTTGTGAAGAGGTCGACGGTCGACCAAACTTCAAAGAGGTCGGTCGCTTTGTCTTTGTCCAACCCGGACCTTATAGCTCGGTCCAGGGTATGAACAGTGCCCCTGCTTGAACTTGGATCTTTCCATGAGATCGTGCTTTTCTGAGCCTTGATCTCTTTGGGGAAGTCGTGTTCAAGCATTTTGTCCGGTCTGATCCTCTATTTGTGAGTTTCGCGTTATTTAAATGCCGTTTCAAGAAATGCGAAGAATTTTTGCTTTCGCTCCTTCATTGCTGCGTTTGTTTCTCGAGGGGGTTCCCTCCTTGGAAATACGCACATGCTTGTAATGCCTATTGATTGGGATTTTATTCTTTTAGGCCGTTTTTTTTCCCTCTTTACAATTTGAAATTTAAAGGGAGTTTTATTATTTTTTTTAGTTTCTTGCTTTTTGTCTATTTTCATTTTCATTCTTCTGGAGAGAAGGCCTTTTTCTTCTGGTTTACTTCTTTGATTTGCCCCAAGCTCTCTTCTTTCTTTTGAAGTTTCAAAGCTTTTGCTGGTGTGGACCGTTCGTGCTTTGCCGTTCATCTGTTTGTTGCTTCTTTTCTTCCTCGCAGGTTGGTGCTCTGCTTCGTACCCTTTTGCTTTTTGCTTGCTTTGATTGCAGTTCTTCTTTGTGCTTTACTGCTGCATGTTTTTTCTATGTGCGCAAAGTTTTGACCTTGCTGAGCTTTTTCTTGAAAAGGTTGAGGCTTTCTGGTTTTGGATTTTTTCGTGTTTTTGTTTGTTGGAAGGGCTAGGGTTTTGATTTTCATTGCTTATCCTTTATGTTTCTTCCTTTCTGTATCTGCATCCTCCAAAGGGAGCCCCTGGGGTTTAGTGGTGATCATCGAGCCTTGGGGGGCCCTTTTCATTGTTGTGTTTTGTTGGTTGCTGGTTGCATTTCTGTTTTTGTCCGAGTTACTTGGTAGTGACCCTTGTTCCGTTTTCTTACTGTAGGTGTAGTTTTCTATGCCTTCACGTAGAAATATTGTTGAGATGTCTACAAAGGTCCCACCTGGTATGGCTGGCTGGTTAGATTCTATAGTGTTGATGTGTGTTACTGTAGCCGATTCGGAGTATTGTGAGAAACTTAGGAGATTTCATAGGATCTGTAGTAGTAGGGATGATGAAAAAAACTACGAGCTGGTGTCGCCCGACCCTGAGGAGAGGGTTAGTTTTCCTCCCTTAGATCAGGCAGAGCGTCCCTTCTTCTATGCCTATGACTATTTCTTTTCCCAACTAGGTATTATCCTTCCTTTTACCGTATTTGAGACTGAAGTCTTGTGGAACTGCAATGTGGTCCCTTCGCAGCTTCACCCGAACTCTTGGACCTTTAAAAAGATTTTCCAGTTGTTATGTCAAGAGCTGGGTGTCCGACCTACCCTTTTCCTTTTCCTTTATTTGTTTGTGCTGACTAAACCGGGGGCGGCCAAGAAGAAGGCTTCTTGGATCTCCTTCTGGGCTACCAGAAAAAGAAAGTTTTTTCCATGTTTGATGACTCTTTTTGGGATTTTAAAAACATTTATTTTAAAGTCTGGGCTGTTGAGGGTGTTCGCCCTTTCTTTCTGGACGAAAATAATGAGCCGACCTTTCCCTTATGGTGGCAAAAAGATATTGTAACCCTTAAGTATTCGTGGGAGAGTCTGGATGAGGTAGAAAGAGCCTTTGTAGGTGTCTTGGAGGAGCACTGGGGGGAGCCTCCTCATTTGGACACGAAGACATTTTTAGGGGATCCGGCTCCCCTTCACTCCGAGCTAGGTAGCGTCCGACTTCTTTATAAGGCAGTCTTGTTTATTTGTTTGGATTTTGCATTCCTCGGTCGCGTGACTTATTTTTATGGTTTCCTCTTCTCTTTTTCAGAGATGGTGGCTCATTCTGACTCAATGAAGTTCTTCAGGAAGACCAAGAAAATGGTAGCTGCCCAACAGATTCAGAATAAGGCATCGGGGGAGGGTTTTGGCCAAGTTCCCCCAAAGAAGCCGGAGTCTGACCCTCAAGGTCCGAGGAAGGTCATCCCGACTCCTTGGGTTCGGATGGTTCCTACTGAGCCTCCCTCTTCGACTTCTGGTGCCGCCTCCTCCCCTACTTCGTCTGGTCCCCCTCCTAAGAAACCGAGGACTGCTGGGACTTTTGATTTGAATGCTAAAGACTTTGATGGTGTGGCTTTTGCTTTTGAGCTTATTGCCCCTTATGGCCAGGTTCCTACTGATGATGTGTCAATCCTTCACCACCTCAACTTTATATCAAGCAATAGTATCCGGATGGCAAATATCAGTGCTGCTTTGTCCGGGGTTGTTAGAGAGTCTCCGGTGCGTGCCACCAAGGCTTTTCTTGAAGATGCCAAGGCTGAATATGAGAGGGTGGAGGGGTTGAAGCGTGAGTGGGAGACCAAGAATGTGGGATTGGAGCTTACAGTGGAGAAGGAGAGGGCTAGGGCTACTGTTGCCGAGGCGGCTGCTAACTTGGCTGAAGATATGGCCAAGAAGGTTAAGGAAAGTTATACCTGGGCCTATGGTGAGCTGTTGGAGACCAGGGAGAGGCTTCAGTCTACTCAGGATGACTATGCCGAACTCCAAGGTCATGTGGTGAATGGCATGACTGCGCTGTACGAAAATTTAAAGGCCCAGGTCCGAGTTCTTGCTCCCGATGTCGACCTCTCTTTATTTAGCATGGACATTGTTGTGGAGGATGGGAAAATTGTGCCTGCCTAGGGGTGTCAAAAATCCCCAGGAGGCGGGGATCTCCGCGGAGACTACCCCGAATTGGGTCCCAATGGTGGGGAATTTTCCCCGTGGGGATGGGGATGGGGAGCGAAATTCCCCCGAGACAGGCGCGGGGACCCGAGCGGGGATCCCCGCCCCATCCCCGATAATTCCTCGAATTTTTCAACTTACTTAATAACCCTTACTTTATTTCTAATATAGGGTTTTTTTTGTAATTTCGCTCATTGAAAAACCCTAACCCTATTGTTCAAGATTTTATTTTATGGACTATGATTTGCTATGTTTTATTTCTGGATTTATAATTGATGCGACTCCAAGGGTGTATTGGTAAAGATTTTCCTCAATAAAATTGCATTGCAAGTATAGCTCTACCAACAACAATCCTCGGGTATCAAATTTAGAAGAGGGATTTGGTTGTCACAAGTTCAACCCCAATAGAAATAACCAAAGTATTCAAACCTCGGGTCATCTCACAAGGAATGGGCAAACATGTGCTTCAAGATTGGTTAGAAATCCGGGGTTGTGAGTTACGAGCAAAAAAATAAATGGAAATCTTAACAAGCAAGTAATCTTAAATTGCAAGAAACTAATTCAATTAACTAAGCAAGACATGAGCAATTCCAATGAACAAGTAACATCCCACATAATTCTATTCTAAACCAAACAAGTAACTATAACTAAGACAAGTAATTGAGAATTTTGGTTTTCAAATATGAATAATAAAAGTAACTCCTGGCTAGGCATGAAAATTGGGGTCACCATCCTTGTCTAATAACCATATCTTGATAATTATGAGGAACCAAACTCATTAAGTCTACTTCTATACTTGAAGTACATCAAATGGTTTGGTCAACATCAACCCATAAGTTCTAACCTCACTATTAATTAACTTAATAGAAGGTTAGCGTCAATGGCTATCAAATTGACCACTAAGGGCTCCCAAATCATCAAATCCATTAGACCCAATGACTCAAGTTTACCCAATTCCCTTAGCCTAGGCCAAGAGTAAAGAGAACTACTCCATAATCAAAGTAAACATTTCATCAAACACATGGTAAGTATTAACAAAAGACATGTTCAAAGTAGCAATTAAATTGAAATCAACAAGTACCCACTAACAATTATCAACATACAATCATCTAAACAACACAATTAAATATAGAAATCATCAATGTAACATCAACAAGTCAAGATTCACAACATTCATGAAATGGGTATAAAATGACAATTGACAAGAATTCATAAAACTACCACAAGATCTAAGTAAAATTATACTAAGGAATTCAAATTGAACAATTAAAACTAGTAATTAACAAGATCCAATTCAGAATTCAACAAGAGAAGATCAAATTAAAACTAGATCTAGATAGGAACAAGGGTTTCTCTCTCTAGAAGAACAAAGAACCAAAAAACTAGCTAAAATTGTGTCTTAGTGTAAAATGATTCATCCCCCCTTTCCCCCTAGCATCCTTGGGTCTTTTCCAAGCAGAAACAGCTTGAAATTGGGCCTGATGAGCCTCAAAAATCGCCAGGCACGATTTCCTTTAATGAGGTCACGTGCAGCTTCCCACGCGTGCGCACCATGCGTGCGTGCGCGCCGATTGCTTTTGTGATCCACGTGTGCACGTCGATAGGAATCTTCTGATCCACGCGAATGCGTCCATCCTTGCGTGCCGCTTCCAGCCAACCTCATCCACGCGTGCACGTGGAGTGCGCGGGCGCGCTAATGCTGCTTTTTCCAAAATTTCAATTCTTCATGTTCCTCCCTTTTGTACATGCTTTCTTCTTCTCTTCTAGGCCATTCCTACCCTATAATTCCTGAAATCACTCAACAAATACATCACGGCATCGAATGGCAATAGAAGAGGATTAAAATATGGCAATTTTAAGGCAAAATAAGCATATTTTTAATCATGGAGCAATATTAGGAAGTGAACACAAAATCATGCATTCTTGTGAATAAGTGTGAGAAATATTGACAAAACCCCCCAAATTCTACAAAATATAAACCACAAAATTGGGGTTTATCAAATCTCTCCATACTTAAACCAAGCATGTCCTCATGCTTAAAATAAAAAGACCAAAGATCATGGTGAGAAAGGGTTTATGAAATGCAAACTACCTAAGTGGATGCATGCAACTAATGTAAAATCATCTATCTACTTGGTCAAGAGTAAATCTATCCTCCAAAAATACATGTGAGCATATAGGGTGAAAATAGTATGTAATTCATGAATCCTACCAAATTGAACATCACTAAGGAGTGCATATAACTTGCTAAATGAACGCTTGTGAAAGTCGAGAACAAAGAATTGAGCATCGAACCCTCACCGGAAGTGTATTCGCTCTATTCGCTCAAGTGTATAGGGTTCGTCACTCAATCTTCTCCTAATCATGCTTTCCAAGATTTGTCTTTCATCTAACAATCAACAATTACTTAATGCATGCTTACAAGTATCATGAGGTCTTATTCATAGGTTGTAACGGGGCTAGGGTGAAGGTAAGGATGTATATGACAAAGTGAGCTTAAAATTTGAGTCCTTGATTAACCTAGGATCCCACTAGACACATAGAACAACCTATACAACTATAATACATTACCTAGCTACCCTCGAGTTTCACCTTTTGCATACTCATGCATTCTTTTCAATTCACACTCATATGCATTGTTTTCTTCATTACTTTGTCTTGGGGTTTCTTTGTCCCCTTTGTTGCTTATTATATATATATATATATTTATTATTATCCCCTTTTCTTAGGGGCCTTGTGAACAAAAGTTTCAATGCATACAGTTTAATCATTCAATACATGAGTATGTTCCCAAATCCTAGAATTTTCAATTACACTACAATTACACACTTATATATCTACCCAAATTTCCAAAGTATACCCTAATTGAATGATACACATCCTAACTTACCTAAGCTAATCAAGGATCCATATTTAGGGACATTCCTGGTTTTTTGCTTAGGGTTGTTGATGTGCTCTATTTAAGAACAAAAAAGGGTTTATCATGGGCTCAAAATTGGTTAGCAATGGTAGATAAAAGGGTAAAGGCCATTTGGAAAAAGTGACTATTGAAATGATGGCCTCGATCATATAAATGCATTCATACACAAAGTAATGGACATATAGAATCAGACAAAGCAAGGATCACAATCATAGAGAGAGAGAGATATGCACACAAGAATGGAAAATAATGGTTAGAAGATGTAACCATGCAATAGGCTCAAAACTTTCATGCTTATTTTCTTAGCTTAATCACTATGTTCCAAAATACATTCTTAAAGCAAATTTACTGCAAAAATTTTCAAAATTTGGTATCAAAATTTGGTAGGGTACCCCAAAACACAGTTTCTTGGAAAAGAAGTTATTGTTTTGACCAAGCAACTCTATAGAAACTAACTATCATGCAAAGGGTATTTACAAGCAAAACTAACTACACATGCAATATACTAACTACTAAGCAAAAGATAAATCCATGGGTTTTGAAGGGAAGAGATTGTTACCCATGGAGATCGGTCGAACGACCTCCCCACACTTAAAAATTAGCACGGTCCTCCGTGCTACGAACAATGCGCAAAAGGCGGTTGGGACCGGAACCGTCACTATCCTCTCCTTTAGAGCTCCCATCACTCGGGTTTGAGGTGGATGTGAATATTTCGGGTTCCTCCATGCTAGGGGTAACACAACGCAGAAGCTTCTTGATGTAAGTATATCGGCGTTGATTGCGCCGCTCATATCTATCAAGCTTCCGGTGTAGATCTTCTATCCTTTGATGTGTGGATCTTTGCCGTGGTAGTGATGATGAAGTGGAAGGAATAGTAGATGGAAGGGCTATGTCAAGGCTTGGGTTATTCATGGGAAGATGTAAGTATTTTTCACTTGGGACCACATCGCCCTTAGCCGGAACTATAATCTTCCTGTCCTTTGCTTCCCAAGGAACACCCACAGTAGCAACTAAATCAGATACCAATGCTGGAAATGGCAAATTACCTCGGTCGTGAACTTGACTCATCGCTTGCTTGACAAGAAACAGAATGTTCACCGGCCTCTCCGTGAGAACACACCAAACAAGCAAGGCGAGGTCCGTCATGAAGGACGACTTATGGGTGCTAGGTAGCACATAGTGAGATAGGATCTGGGCCTAAGCTTTAGCTTCCACAGTGAGGAAGCGAGCGTTAATGCTTTTGGGCCTCATCCGGAGTCGACCTTGGATCCAATATGCCTCTGGCTCAGTAATGACTCGAAGGATTGAGTCCCAATCAAATCCAAACTTCTCTCGCTGATGTAAGACTTCTTGGTAGCCATCTATGTCACTTGGCACTGGTAGGACATTAAGCACTTGATGAATAGCCTCTTCTGAAATTGAGACTTGCTTCCGGCGCATGTATACCGATTGAAGGGAGGAGAGATGGTAGTTAGTATAGAATTTCTCTACCCAAGAGAGGTTGATTTCCCTTGGTTTTTTCAAAAGAAACTCCCATCCTCGTCGTTCAATGCGGGGTAGAATACAAGGGGCAACCTTGTCCGGCGGAGCAAGTAGGTGCTCGGGATGATAGTTCCGTACAGCTATGGAGGGGAACATAAGTTCACATAAGCGGTTGGGGAACCTTGAAGAATCTTTCGCCTGCTTGCTCTTTTCCGTCTCATCAATAGGAGCGGGTGTCTTCGCCTTCTTAGTTAAGGATCTGGCTCCCAATGACGAGTACGCCTTAGAAGTAGATCTTTGGGGTGCCCTCTTTGCGGCCGGTTTCCTTGGAGCTTTCTCCTTGCCTTTCTTGGTGGCCATCCTGAGAAAGGAGGGGAAACAGGAAAACATTAAATCCAAAAAATCATTTTAATAAAAACATGCAAGTGAAGGATAGTAATCATAAAAACATGGGTCACAATACTTAGCATGGGATGCAAGAGGAAGTAAAGCATGCAATGGCATGAGAGGAGTAATCTCAAGCATCCATAACAAAGAGCAAGTCATGTTCAATGAGTATCTAATTAACAAGCAAAATGGACTCAATGTGTGTAGAAGACAACAAGTGAATGAGGGGAAGCATCCAATTGAAAGTACATTGTTAAAAGAAACCAAAATGGCATTCATGCATTTCTCCGAATACTTGGTGTGCAATTATTAAGCAAAGAGTAATTATGAGATACTCAATCAATTCAAAGCCCAAAATAGAACATCAATCATCACATAAACATCACACATTGGCAAAGATAAGAAAAAGAATGACAAAAGATCTATTAAAGCAAATTAAGCTCAAATTCAACATCTATGGAAAAATAAGGAAAAGGGAAAAGTAAGCAAACAAAAAGCAAGAAACATCATCATGCAAGTAAAAGAGAAACTAAGTAAAGTAACAAGAAGAATCTAACTAGAAGAAATAATTCAAAGAAAATGAAAGAAAAGAAATGGAAAAAGCGAAACCTTGAGAAGTGTAAAAGAACAAGGTTGAATTTTCTTTGTGAAGGTGAGAAGGAAATAGAAGAGATGTAGTGCCATCGGAAAAGGTGGTTGTCACCGGTGAGTGGCCAGAGACGGTGGTGGTGGATTGTGGCAGAAGGAGGAGAAAAGGAGGTATGATGGAGGAAGAAGAAAAATGAATTAAGAAAGAAAAGGGGTTGAGAAGGGGAGAACAAAACAAGGCGCGAAGTTATAAAACTGATTCGCGCAACCGGCGTACGCGCGCACAGTGCGCTGGTGCATCGGTGAGGGTGTTAGCAAAGGACGCATGCGCGTCAGTGGTGCGCGCGCGCGAGGGGAGTTGTGCCCCTGTCACAGAAGTGGCACAAAGTTGGCATAAGTCTTTGGTTTTTGTACCAGAATTGGTGAGTGATGCAGGCGCACGGACGCACACCTTGCGCGGAAGCATGCTTGAGAGATTTTGCGACTGGCGCGGACGCGCACAACACGCGAACGCGTCAGTTTTGGCACAAGGTTGGCCCAAGTGTGGCACAACTCTCTGGTTTTTGTACCAGGGAGTCCAGATATCGCCATCGGCGCCTGCGCGCACAGTCTGCTTGCGCGTCGATGGTTAAATTGCAATGGTGCGCACAGGCGGCAAGTACGCGGATGCGTGAGTGCCTGGTGCGAGTTGGGCATGAAATAGGCATAACTCTTGGGTATTTGGCCCAAGAGGTGGAATTGCACCACCAGTGTGCGCGCACACAGTCCGCTGGCGCGTCGGTGCCCATTTTCATTTTTCTATCTCTTTTTCTTTTTTTTTTTTCCAACATAACAAGATCTATTCTAATACATACTTGGTAGGTGCTTAAGCTAGTAGTCAAAGAGAATACTTCACAATGTCATGCACAATCCAAAACATAGCATTCTCCCTACTTCAACAATTCATCCATACCAAAATGAGGAAAACTACATTAACATCCTATCTATTCAACAAGAAGAATAAAACTAGCATTCCTATGCAATCAATTAATCATCAAGAAATCACAAGATTCACAAGAATTTAAGGTTACAAACAAGATGGTATAAACAAGGAAGATCTTACCACGGTGGGGTGCTTCCCACCAAGCACTTTTCTTTAACGTCCTTAAGTTGGACGGTCCTTTTCTTAAGCTTCCTCTCTCCTTGGTGCATCCTCCAATAGGTACACCTCTAGCTCTTTTGGGGGCTTGTAACCATGATTCTTCTTCACTATATGTCTATTCACTTTGAATTTTGCTTCACTCTTGGGATCAAACAACTCCACCACTCCATATGGCTTTATCTCCTTCACCTTGAAAGGTCCTTCCGGATAAATAGAGGAGCTTTGAGTTATAGAGGAGGACTTCATCACCTTCTTGAAAGTCCTTCTTCCGGATGTGATGGTCATGAAATGCTTTATTCTTCTCTTTATAGATCCGGGCATTCTCATATGATTCGTTCCTCAAACACTCAAGCTCCTCTAATTGTAACTTCCTAGCTTCACCCGCCTTGGCTAAATCCATGTTGTACTGGTTTACCGCCCAATAGGCTCGATGCTCAATCTCCATCGGAAGGTGGCATGCCTTACCATAGACGATCCAGAAGGGGCTCATCCCTATCGGAGTCTTGTAGGCTGTTCTATACGCCTATAGTGCATCTCCTAACCGGAGGCTCCAATCCTTTCTTTGTAGATTGATCACTTTCTCCAAAATCCTCTTAATTTCCCGGTTAGACACTTCTGCTTGTCCATTTGTTTGCGGATGATAAGCAGTAGCAACCTTATGCGACACTCCATAGCGCTTGAGCAATGCTTCTACCTTCCTGTTACAAAAGTGGGATCCTTGGTCGCTCACGATTGCACGTGGCGACCAATAACGGCACACAATGTGATTCCTAATAAAAGAAACAACGGCATTGGCGTCGTCAAGGCGGGTAGGTATGGCCTCTACCCACTTTGACACGTAGTCAACCGCTAACAGAATATACAGATACCCACTAGAGTTGGGAAACGGTCCCATAAAGTCAATGCCCCAAACATCAAATATCTCACAGAACAACATAGGTTGCTGAGGCATTTTATCCCTTTGGGATGTGTTTCCTGGCCTCTGACACTGATGGCAAGACACACATAAATGGTTAGTATCCTTGAATAAGGTTGGCCACTAGAATCCACAATCCAACACTTTTTTAGCGGTCCTTTGTGGGCGAAAGTGGCCTCCACATTCGGACGAATGGCAAGCTTCAAGAATTGGTTGGATTTTAGATTCCGGGATACATCTTTGAATTACTTGGTCTACGCCTCTCTTCCACAAGTGAGGATCATCCCAAATATAGTATTTGAAATCACTCCTCAACTTGTCCCTTTGGTTTTTTGAAAAGTTGGGAGGGAAGATTTTCGCAACCAAGTAGTTCGCCATTGGGGCAAACCAAGAAAAGCTATCCGACACAGCATGCAAACTATCCAATGGGAATGAGTCATTGATCGGAAATGGATCAAATTTTAAATTCTCAATGCGGCTTAAATGATCCGCAACCAGGTTTTGAGATCCACTCCGGTCCCTAATCTCAATGTCAAATTCTTGCAAAAGCAAGATCCAACGTATGAGTCTAGGCTTTGACTCATTCTTTGTCAACAAGTACTTTAAAACTGCATGGTCTGTGTATACCACTATCTTTGACCCTAGCAAATAAGATCTGAATTTATCTAAAGCATGAACAATAGCTAAGAGTTCTTTTTCAGTAGTGGTATAGTTGGATTGTGCTGCATCTAGTGTCTTAGAAGAGTAAGCAATGACATAAGGGAGTTTACCATCGCGCTGTGCGAGCGCGGCACCTACAGCATGGTTTGACGCATCGCACATTATCTCAAATGGCAACGTCCAGTTGGGGCCTCGCACAATTGGTGCCGTGGTAAGAACTCTCCTTAGCTCTTCAAAATCTTTCACACATTCACTATCAAACTCAAAATCCACATCTTTTTGGAGTAGGCGCGACAATGGCAAAGCAATCTTGCTGAAATCCTTGATAAAGCGCCTATAAAATCCTGCATGTCCCAAAAATGAGCGGACCTCCCTCATAGATGAGGGGTGAGGTAAAGTGGTGATAAGATCGACCTTGGCCAGGTCTACAGAAATGCCTTCATGAGATACTACATGTCCTAACACTATGCCTTGTCGTACCATGAAGTGACATTTTTCAAAATTTAAGACAAGGTTAGTGTCAACACATCTAGCTAAGATCTTGGCCAAGTTCTCCAGACAATAATCAAATGAAGTACCGTAAACACTGAAATCATCCATAAACACTTCCAGACAATTCTCCATTAGATCGGAGAAGACACTCGTCATGCACCGCTGAAAGGTAGCGGGTGCGTTACATAGTCCAAATGGCATCCTTTTATAGGCAAAGGTGCCAAACAGACAAGTAAACATGGTCTTCTCCTGATCTTCAGGAGCAATATGTATCTGGAAGTAGCCAGTAAATCCATCAAGAAAGCAGTAGTGAGATTTACCTACCAAGCGGTCTAGCATCTGATTGATGAAGGGCAAGGGGTAATGGTCCTTTCGTGTAGCGGCGTTCAGTCTTCTGTAGTCAATACATACTCGCCACGCATTTTGTACCCTTTTAGTGACCATTTCACCGTCGTCCTTCTTGACTGTTGTGATGCCCGACTTCTTGGGGACAACTTGAACTGGGCTCACCTACTCACTGTCTGATATTGGGTATATGATACCCGCATCCAGTAATCTGGTGACCTCTTTCTTTACTACATCGAGGATGGTCGGGTTGGGCCTCCTTTGTGGTTGCCTAACCGGCCTAGCTCCATCTTGGAGAAATATCCGATGCATGCACTTGTGGGGGTCAATTCCTACAATATCCGCTAGGCTCCATCCTATTGCTTTCTTGTACTTTCTTAGAACATCTAGGAGCTTTTCTTCTTCTTCACTTGAAAGCTCACTACCAATAATGATCGAAAACTTTTGGTTGTCCTCTAAGAAAGCATACTTCAAATGAGATGGAAGGGGATTCAGTTCACTTTTTGCCTCAAGTTGAGGTTCCTTTTCATCAAGCTCATGGAGTTCATTCTTGACAACTTTCTCATGTTTATCCTCTTAGTCATCCGTCTCCTCAATAATAGTGTAGCACAACTTGTCATGGTCTTCTTCTTGCACTTCCGCTACCACTTCATCAATCACATCACATTGGAGCATGGAATGTTCTTCGGGAGGATGTTTCATGGCTTCTTCTAAATTGAACTTGATAGTCTTGTCTCCAACCTCAAAGGAATATGTGCCGGAGAAGGCATCTAACTTGAATTTGGAGGTCTTGAGGAAGGGTCTACCAAGTAGAACGGAGGATGAGCTTCTATTTTCTGTTGGAGGCATTTCAAGGATGTAAAAGTCAACCAGAAAAACCAAATCCTTGATCGCTGCAAGTACATCTTCCGCTATTCCCATAACTGTGATCACACTTTTATCGGCTAAGGCAAACCTCGCCGCCGACTTCTTTAATGAAGCTAAATTTAACCGCACATAGATAGAAAGTGGCATGATGCTTACACAAGCTCCCAAGTCACACATACAATCATGAAAAGTGCGTCCACCAATATAACAAGACACTAAGCAAGGTCCAGGGTCACCATATTTCTTTTGAATAGGTTCCATCAAGGAAGAAATTGAACTACCCAAGGATAATGTCTCCAATTCTCCTATCCTATCTTTGTGTGTACACAAGTCTTTCAAAAATTTTGCATACTTTAGAATTTGTTGAATAGCATCAAGAAGTGGTATGGTTACCTCAACCTTCTTGAATACTTGAAGCATGTTCAAATCAAATTCCGGTGTTTTCTTTGGCTTCTTCACCATGGAAGGGAACGGAATAGGAATGGACTCATCCACTATAGCTTTCCTCTTGGGTTCCTTGAGGTTTACTCCTTCTTCCTCATGCCTTTTGTCTACCACCTCTTCTTCATGTGTAGCTTCAACAACCATTTCTTCCTCATGAATGTCTCCCATGACCCTTGGAGGTATCTTCTCTAATGTAGTTCCCGACCGTAGAGTGATGGCGTTGAGACCACCCATTGAGTTTGGTTGGGGTTGGGACGGAAGGTTAGAAGAACTTGAGGGTTGGTTGGTGTTGTTGTTGGGAGTTGGTGGTTGGTTTGGCATGGTCATCTTTGAAAGCATGTTGGTGAGATTAGCCAATTGAGCGCCCAAGGCATCGAATTGAGCCTTGTTGCTCTCATCTCGCTTCTCCATGGCGGCTCTAAGCTCATCAACTTGATTGTTGGAAGATGGAGGGGTTTGGTTTTGGTTTGTTGTCTATGGTGTGGTGCTTGGTACTTGGTGTAGTTGTTTTGGTTTTGGTTGGAGTGGCCTTGGTTGGCTTGGTAGTTGGTATTGTTATGGTGGTATTGGGATGAAGATTGGTTGTTATTGTGGTGAGAAGAAGAGTTGTTCCATCTTTGGTTTTGATTGTTTCCTTGTGCATTATCCCTCCACCCTTGATGTTGATTACCACCTTGATGGTAATTATTTTGGCCTTAAGAAGGATAAGGTGGACGGTTGTTGTAGTTCACATTGGCTACTACAAGAGCATGTTCCTCTTGAATTTGTTGGCATTGATCGGTGTAATGAGTGGTGCTAGAGCACAAACCACAAATCCTAGGAGGGCCTTCAAGTTGAGCAATCAGAGGTGGGGCTTGGACGGCTTGGATGTAGTAGTATTCTTTTTTATCCTTTTATATTTGGTAAAGATGGTAGTCATATCTCCAAGTGTTTTAGTTAGACTTGATTCGGAAGGGGATGGTTGACATGGTAGAAATTGGCGGATTAAGAAATTAATATAAGAGATACGTTGTAAGTACAGTTCTTTACCAACAAAAATCCGCTTATCAATTTAGAAGGGTTGTCACAAAATTAGAATTAAAATAATGGGAGTATGAATCCCAGGTCGTCTCCCAACGAGTTGCATAAAGGTGTGCTATTCTATTAATCAGATGTTTTCCAAATTGGTTTTAAGTTTGATAACAGGAAATTAAATTAGAGAATTTATCTAATTTAAATAAAACTCTTGATCGGGAGTAGATTGATCGGAAGTTCTATCCTTGTTGGAGTCCTCCCAAGATTAATTGATAATTGAAGGTTGTTTTGCTCAGTTATCCTTTACTAGGTAGAGGAAAGTCAAGCAAGTTGGAAGTTTACTTCTGATCACAAGTTCTAATCCTCTCCCTTGGGAAGGATTAGTGTCAGTGACTAGAGAGCCATCCAAAAATAAACCCAATTACAATTTTTACTTTTGAGCATTCCAACTCAAGGTTCTCCTTTCAATCAACTCCCAATCAAGTTAGGGAACTACTCGCTCATTATGAATGTAAACTTCACAAAATAGGAAAGGGAAATAAAGAAAGACATGATAAATAATAATAATAATCAAAGAGACCAATTAAAAATAAAAATAGTTCTTGTATTAATAAATTCTAAAAATAATCCAATAGTAATTCTGAACAAATTAAGGATATGAAAGAGTAAGTGACAAGTAAGGAAAACAAACTAGAATGATGAAGTCTTGGAAGAGGTAATAACTCTTCTATATATCCCAATCCAAAAAGCAATAAAAACAAAATCCTAAGAACTATGGATGTGTAGAGAGAAAACCTAGAGGAGGAGTAAAATCAAATCTAAAAACTAGAAAATTATGTGGAATCAGTTGTCCCCCTTGGTCTCTGCATGTTCCCTGGCTCTAATCTGCTTTTCTGGGCCGAAAACTGGGTCAAAACATGGCCCAAAATTGCCCCCAGCAAATTCTGCAGATCGCGCACGTCACGCGATCGCGTCATCCACGCGTTCGCGTCATCCAGCATTTTGCCTTGCCACGCGTGCGCGTCGTCCACGCATTCGCGTCACTCGTACAGTTTCCAATCCATGCGTTAGCGTCAGACACGCGAGCGCGTCACTATGATTTCTCCATTTCGCGCGGTCGCGTGAGCCATGCGTCCGCGTCGCTTCTCGCTGGTCATCCCCTTAATTTCTTGTGTTCCTTCCATTTTTGCAAGCCTCCTCTCCAATCTCCAAGTCATTCGTGCCCTATAAAGCCTAAAACACTTAACACAAGGATCACGACATCGAATGGAATAAAGGAGAATTAAAATACATAATTAAAAGTCTCTAGGAAGCAAGTTTTCAACCATGGAGTAATTTTGGGAAGGAATTATAAATACATGCTAATCATATAAATAAGTGGGTAAAGACTTGATAAAACCACACAATTAAACACAATATAAACCATAAAATAATGGTTTATCAACCTCCCCACACTTAAACATTAGCATGTCCTCGTGCTTAGTTGAAGGAGATAAAATAAATGAGTAGGAACATGTAAAACTCATGCAATGCAATGCAACCTATACGTATGAATGCAACTATATGATTCTTGTCTACTTGATTAAAAGTAAATAAGCTCTTCAAGACAATCACAAATCAAATTCTACTAATTCAATTCTTATACAATAAGAACAGATAAAAATGCAAGAAGGTAGCTCATGAAAGCAGGAAACATAGAATTTAAGCATTGAACCCTCACTGATGATGTATGTACACTCTAGTCTCTCAAGTGTATAGGGTGATCACTCTACTCCCCTCTAATCATGCTTTCTAAAATTTGTTCTACACCTAACCAATCAACAACATTTAATGTACCAATACAAACATCATGAGGTCTTTTCAAGGTTGTAACGGGGCCAAGGTAAGGGTAAGGGTACATATATGGCTAAGTAAGCTTATAAATTGAATCTTTAATTAACCTAAGCTTTCACCTAACACATATATATATTCCATATAACTTTAAATTTTCATACCTAGCTACCCAAAATTTCCCTTTCACATTCCATACTTATGTATCAATTTTATTTCAATTTTATCATATCTGCATTGATCTTTGAATTTTATCTTAGCATTGGGGTAATTTTGTCCCCTTATTTATTTATTGAATATTTTTGGATTTTTTTTAAATAAGAATAAACAAAGCTTATCAATGCATATGGATTTTCAATTTTTATAGTTTCACATGAGTAGGTACCCAAATTCCCATTATTTTATCATGACACATTCCCTTATTATCTTTTGTTCCCACAATCTTTCCATACTCAATTAACTCAGAATTCTATCTTAAGCTAACCAAAGATTCAATTGGGATATATAATTATTTTTCTGCTTAAGGCTAGTGATGTGGTCAAATACAGAACAAATGGGATTTAAAGGCTCAAAGTGGCTAATAAAGGTAACTTAAGGGGTAGGCTTAATTGGGGTAAGTGAGCTGAACAAATAATGGCCTCAATCATATGCAAGCATATAAATATATTAAACATTGGACATATAGGATAAAACAAAATATAGAGTACAATCATAGAGAGATAAACACACAAGAATACAATATTTATGGTTAAATAATGTAACCATATAACTAAGCTCAAATCTTACGGGTTGTGTGTTCTTAGCTTTTAAACTATGTTCCAAATACAACTTCAAGCAAATTTAACATAAAAGTTTTGATTAAAATTAGTGAAATTTTGTTCAAAAAAATAGGGTCTTAGAAGAAACTTATTATCTTTTCAATCAAGTAGAACATGCATGCAACTAACCTATTACTATGCAATTTATCCTATTCTACAAAAGAAAAACTAACTAAATATCCTATTTTATTGGTGTTAGGGAAGAGAAATTACCTCCGGAAGTCAGGTACTGACCGACCTCCCCACACTTAAGGCTTTGCACCGTCCTCGGTGCCATCTGTCAGGAATAAAGGGGGGCTGGTAGCGGTATCCCTACAGTCGGGACCGTCATGGCTCCCTGTGCTGGTAAAGGAAGTGGAGTCTGGGGTGTCTGGGTCTTTGAAGTTTTCCATAAGTAGCTCCTTGAGGTATGTGAATCGGCGCTTGTTACGATGCTCTCTTAGCTTTGCTTTGTGGTCCTGCCGATCTAACCTTTCAAGTATCTAATGGAGCAGTTGATTTGTTGTAGGTGCTTGTGGTGTTAAAGGAGGAATGTCTTCAGCCGGCTCAGTAGGTTGGCTTGTAGTGGCTGCTAGTGGTCTGATATATTTCCCGTTAGGGACGTATTGATCATCCCGTGGAAGCATGGCTTTGGTGTCCCCAGCTCTGTATGAGACTCCAGCTGCTGAGACGAGATCTGAAACCAAGGCGGGAAAAGGTAAGTTGTCCGCAATTTGTACGTGCATGGCATTCTGGATGTGTCTTGGTAGGTTTAGAGGCTGGTCTGTAAGGATGCACCATAGTAAAACAGCCATGTCTACAGTGAAGGAGGACTCGTGAGTGCTCAGAAAGACATAATGGTACATGATCTGTGCCCATACGTGAGCCTCTAAGGTAAGTGCAGAAGCCGATATTCCCTTAGGTCGGGAACGATGGTATCCATAAATCCATCTGCTGCCAGGTAGTGCGATAACTCTGAGAACAGCATCCCAGTCAAATTGGTATGTCTGGCACTTGAGTGAGGCCTCTTGAAATGTGTCCAGTCCTTCCGGAGTAGGGGGGAGATCTAGAGCTCGTTGAATGGCCTCTTCTGTAACGGGAACTTGCTTCTGATGGACATAGACAGACTGCAGGGTTGGCAGGTAAAAATTAGAGTAGAACTTGACTACCCAGGAAAGATTAACCTGACATGGCTGTCTCTGTAGAAATCCCCATTGTCGTCGCTCAATTCGTGGCTCAACAAATTCAGCAATACGGGTCGGAAGAATAAGAAGGTATTCGTTGTTGTAACTCCTTTCTGCCAGGATGGGGAACATCTGCTCACAGTAGCGGTTAGTAAATCGCGCAGTGTTCTTTGCTGGGAAGGCTTTCTCTTTTTTTATCAACCTTTATAATCCTCTTAATTTTTTTGTTCAGGGCTTAACTGCAGTTGAAGATGGCTCTGCCACTAATGCTCTTTTTGTTCCTCTCCTTACTGTTGATTTGGGAGTAGCTTTCTCTTTTCCTTTCTTGGTGGCCATCCTGAAAGGGAAAGAGTAAGGATGTTAAAACTTCAAGGGTAGAGCAAGGGAGAGAACGCAAAAGGTGGTAATTAATGCACATTAAAGATGAATGATGTTAACACATGGTCATGACTACATGTGAAAAATCATCAATGGAAATATAGCAAGTGCATATGATGACAATTAAATGCAAGGTGTTTATTGGCATGCCGGCAAAGGCATGAGTAGCATAGATCAAGCATTCAATGTCCAAGTTAGATTACCAAGCCTTTCAAACTAATAAGCTGTTTGTAATAACAATTATATTTAAATAATATAATATAAAAAGGGTTTTGTGAAAAGCAAGCATTTAGAGTAGTAGAATAAAAGATATCGAAAAATAGTACACAATGCCATACAGGTGTTTTCACAAACACAGCATGCATGGTAAATAAGCTATTGAAAGTATTAAATTGAACATGCAAGCAACCCTATAAAATTAATATATAATTGCCAAACAATTCCTTAACAATCAACAAGCAAATCATAAGAAATAATAATGACCCAAATAAATTTCCAACACCAATTAAAAGAAAAAGAAAGAAAAAGAAAACATGGATAATGAGAGTAAAAAGAAGAAGAAAAGAAGAGGAAAACATAAAAACAAGAAGAAGGATAGAAAAGTAAGGAGGGAAGAAGAAAAGAAAAACCTTGATAATGGTGGTGAGAGAGAGAAAGTAGAAAGTGAGAAAGAAGGAAGAAGGAAGAAAGAAATAAGAGGGGAAAAGAAAAAGTAGGATTTGGGGAAGAGAAAGATAAGATATTTTGGCAGATATGGATATGTTGTGCGGCACAAGCGACACGAACACATGGGGTACGCGTTCGCGCGAATGGCACTTATAGGAATCGATGCGGACGCGTCGGTCATGCGGACGCATGACTCGTTCGGTGCTACTGGCGCGAGGGCAGTCTCGCGCCCGCACAACTCTCTGTTCGAAACTCATTGTTGCCAAATTTCAAGGTGACTCATTCGCGTGGTGGACGCGATCGCGTGAATGGCCAAGACTGGAAAATGACGCGGACGCGTGGGGCACGCATTCGCGTGGTAGGGCTTGTGCGTCTAGCATCATTCCGGCCCCAGTCTAGCGTAACATTCTGCCATACACCCTTTCTTACGTCGATTATTAGGGCACGCGTTCGCGTGCTTGACGCGGACGCGTGGGGTGCATTTTTCCCACATGACGCGGACGCGTGGGTCGGATTGTGCCAAAGGCACGCCTCTAGCCACGCTTTCGCGTGACTCTCTGTTCGATTTCTTTGTCTTCCTTACGCACTTGTGACGCGGGCGCGTCAGTGACGCTGTCGTGTCGCGTGGTTTTTTTTTATGCAAATGAAGATGCAAACTATATGTGCTAAGAAAGAGAAGAGTTATTGAAAGAGAAAACTAAGAAGAAAGAAAGGAACGATCATACCGTGGTGGGTTGTCTCCCACCCAGCACTTTGCTTTAACGTCCTTAAGTTGGACGCTCCACTAGCTCAGTCTTCTGCTATTGGTGGATCCTCTAAGAGGAAGATCTCTAGCTCCTTGTTTTTCGTCACCTTCTCACCATGATATAGCTTTAAGCATGTCCATTAACTTTGATGAATTCAGAGCTTGAAGGATGACTCAGGTGGAAAACTCCGTATGGCTCGACCTTCTCTACTCTATATGGACCTTTCCATCTTGATCTCAACTTGCCTGGCATGAGCCCCAGTCTAGAGTTGTAAAGGAGGACTAAGTCTCCAGGTTGGTATTCTCTCCTCTTGATGTGCTTATCATGCACAGCCTTCATCTTTTCCTTGTACAGCCTCGAGTTCTCATAAGCTTCTAGGCGAAGGTTTCTAATTCTTGCAGTTGCAACTTCCTTTCAGCTCCAGCTTTCTCAAATCCCATGTTGCACTCCTTCACTGCCCAAAAGGCTTTGTGCTCTACCTCAACTGGGAGGTGACAGGCTTTTCCATAAACTAAGCGGAAGGGACTCATCCCAATGGGTGTCTTGTATGCTGTTCTGTATGCCCAGAGTGCATCTTGTAGTCTGGTGCTCCAGTCTCTTCTATGAGGTTTGACTATCTTCTGTAATATACGCTTTATCTCTCTGTTAGACACCTCGGCTTGCCCATTAGTCTGGGGATGGTAGGCTGTTGCTACTTTATGAATTATCCCATGCTTCTTCAGTAATCCTGTTAGTCTCCTGTTACAAAAATGGGTGCCTTGATCGCTCACGATTGCTCGTGGTGATCCAAAGCGACAAATAATATGGTTTCTAACAAAGGAAACAACAGTGTTAGCGTCATCAGTGCGGGTAGGAATTGCTTCCATCCATTTAGAAACGTAATCTACAACTAACAATATATAAAAATGACCATTAGAATTTGGAAATGGACCCATGAAGTCAATGCCCTAAACATCAAAATTTCACAGAAAAGCATAATCTGTTGAGGCATCTCATCCCTCTTGGATATATTACCAAACCTTTGGCATGGGGAACAAGATTTACAAAATTCAGCAGCATCTTTAAAAAGAGTAGGCCACCAGAATCCACAGTCTAAAATTTTTCTAGATGTTCTTTGAGGGCCAAAATGTCCTCCACTCTCAGATGAGTGGCAGGCCTCTAAAATGGACTGGAATTCTGATCGAGGCACACACCGTCTAATTACCTGGTCAGCGCCACACCTCCATAAATATGGGTCATTCTATATATAATATTTGGACTTGCTTTTCAGCTTGTTTCTTTGATGCTTAGTAAAGGTTGGAGGAAAAGTGCGGCTGACTAGATAATTAGCTACAGGCGCATACCAAGGGACTACTTCAGATACTACTTGTAAGTTGTCGAATGGGAAATTATTATTTATAGGAGTGGAGGTATCCTTAATGTGCTCAAGGTGACTCAAGTGGTCTGCCACTAGATTCTGGTTACCACTCCTATCCTTAATTTCTAAATCAAATTCTTGTAGTAGCAGTATCCAACGTATAAGCCTTGGTTTGGACTCCTTTTTAGCTAATAAATACTTTAGAGCTGTGTGGTCTGAGTACACTACTACTTTAGTACCAAGTAAATAGGCTCGGAATTTATTTAGAGCAAAAACAATAGCAAGAAGCTCTTTCTCAGTAGTAGTGTAAGTTGACTGAGCAGCGTCTAAAGTTTTAGACGCATAAGCAATGATGAAAGGGTCCTTACCTTCGCGCTGAGGCAGTGCTGCTCCTACTGCATGATTGGAAGCATCGCACATGATTTCAAATGGCTGGCTCCAGTCTGGTCCTCTCACAATTGGAGCTTGAGTCAGGGCGGCCTTCAGCTTATCAAACTCTTGTTTGCAATCCTCTCTGAACTCGAACTCAATATCTTTCTGCAGTAGTCTGGATAAGGGTAGTGCTACCTTACTAAAGTCCTTAATGAATCTCCGGTAAAAACCTTCATGGCCAAGGAACGAACGGACTTCCCTCACAGAGGAGGGGTAAGGTAAACTAGAAATAACATCCACCTTTGCTGGATCTACAGAAATGCCAGTATTAGACATAACATGTCCTAGTACAATCCCTTGTTTTACCATAAAGTGACATTTTTCAAAATTCAATACAAGGTTCGTACTAACACATCTATCTAATAATCTAGATAAACTATCTAAGCAAAGGCTAAATGAATCACCATAAATGCTAAAATCATCCATAAAAACCTCCATACAGTTCTCAATAAGGTCAGAGAAAAGACTCATCATGCACCTTTGGAAAGTAGCTGGTGCATTGCATAAGCCAAATGGCATTCTCTTATAAGCATAAGTTCCAAAGGGACATGTAAAAGTAGTCTTTTCCTGATCTTCAGGAGCTATATGAATTTGAAAATAGCCTGTATAACCATCTAAAAAGCAATAATGGGATTTACCTGACAGGCGATCGAGCATCTGATCAATGAATGGCAAGGGGTAATGATCCTTGCGAGTGGCTTGGTTGAGACGCCTATAGTCAATGCAAACTCTCCATGAATTCTGCACTCTAGTTGTCAAAAGTTCTCCATGCTCATTTTTTACTATTGTGATTCCAGATTTCTTGGGCACCACTTGTACTGGAATGACCCATTCACGATCTGAGATGGGGTAAATGATATCTGCTTTAAGTAGCCTGGTCACTTCTTTCTTGACAACTTCTAAGATGGTGGGATTCAATCTTCTTTGAGGTTGACAGACAGGCTTTTCTCCCTCTTCTAGGAATATTCTGTGCTCACAAACTTGAGGGTTGATGCCTACTATATCCGCTAGGCTCCATCCAATTGCTTTCTTGTGTTTTCTCAGCACACTGAGTAGCTGTTCTTCTTGTTGAGAAGTGAGTTCCCGTACAATGATAACTGGAAACTTCCCTCAAGGTAAGCATACTTGAGGTGTAGAGGGAAGGGCTTTAATTCTAATTTCTGCTCATAGCCAGGCTCTAGATTATCTGTAGCTGGTGATAATGGTGAAGTGCCCTCATTGTCCTCTGAAAATGTCCCCACACTTGGACCTTGTCCTGTGTACTTCTCTTCTAATTCCTCCTGGTGAACTTCAGCCACGGTTTCATATATGATGTCACACTGGGAGATAGAATGATCATCCGGAGGGTGCTTGATAGCTTCATTTAAACTGAATTTCACTATTCTGCCATCTATTTCAAAAGAATAAGTTCCTGAAAATGCATCCAACTTGAACTTTAAAGTCTTCAGGAATGGTCTTTGATGAGCGGATAATTTATACGCTTTTTGGCATTGTTTTTAGTATGTTTTTAGTATATTTTAATTAGTTTTTATTATATTTTTATTAGTTTTTAAATAAAAATCACTCTTCTGGACTTTACTACGAGTTTGTGTATTTTTTTGTGATTTCAGGTATTTTCTGCTTGAAATTGAGGGACCTGAGCAAAAATCTGATTCAGAGGCTGAAAAAGGACTGCAGATGCTGTTGGATTCTGACCTCCCTGTACTCAAAGTGGATTTTCTGGAGCTACAGAATCCCAATTGGCGCATTCTTAATTGCGTTGGAAAGTAGACATCCTGGGCTTTCCAGCAATATATAATAGTCCATACTTTGCCCAAGATTTGATGGCCCAAATAGGCGTTCCAAGTCAGCTCAAGAATTCTGGCGTTTAACTCCAAAACTGGCACAAAAGCTGGAGTTAAACGCCCAAACTGGCACAAAAGCTGGCGTTTAACACTAAGAAAAGTCTGTGCACATGGAAGCTTCAATGCTCAGCCCAAGCACACACCAAGTGGGCCCGGAAGAAGATTTCTGCATTAATTACTGATTTCTGTAACCCTAGGCTACTAGTTTTCTATAAATAGGACCTTTTGCTATTATATTTTTATACTTTTGATACACTTGATATACTTTGATAGACCTTTTCACGTTTGGGGGCTGGCCTCATGGCCATGCCTAGACCTTGTTCTTATGTATTTTCAACGGTGGAGTTTCTACACACCATAGATTAAGGTGTGGAGCTCTGCTGTTCTTCATGAATTAATACAAAGTACTATTATTTTTCTATTCAACTCAAGTCTCTTTCTTCTCCAAGATATTCATTCGTTCTTCAACTTGATGAATGTGATGATCCGTGACACTCATCATCATTCTCACCTATGAACATGTGCCTGACAACCACCTTTGTTCTACTAGCAATGGCTTGAATGCGTATCTCTTGGGTTTCTAATCTAAGATTGGAACCTTCGTGGTATAGGCTAGAATTATTGGAGGCCATTCCTGAGATCCGGAACGTCTAAACCTTGTCTGTGGTATTCTGAGTAGGATCTGGGAAGGGATGACTGTGACGAGCTTCAAACTCGCGATTGTGGGGCGTGTGACAGACGCAAAAGGATCAATGGATCCTATTTCGACATGATCGAGAACCGACAGCTGATTATCCGATGTTGTGACAGAGCATCAGGACCATTTTCACTGAGAGGACGGGAAGTAGCAATTGACAACGGTGATGCCCAACATAAAGCTTGCCATGGAAAGGAGTATGAATGATTGAAAGAAGGCAATAGGAAAGCAGAGGTTCAAGGGGAACAAAGCATCTTCATACGCTTATCTGAAATCCACCAATGAATTACATAAGTATCTCTATCTTTATTTTATGTTTATTTTCATCAGCTTAAACTCCATAACCATTTGAATCCGCCTGACTGAGATTTACAAGATGACCATAGCTTGCTTCAAGCCGACAATCTCTGTGGGATCGACCCTTACTTATGTAAGGTTTATTACTTGGACGACCCAGTGCACTTGCTGGTTAGTTGTGCGGAATTGTGAAAAAGTGTGATTCACATTTGAGAGCTCCAAGTCTTTGGCGCCATTGTTGATGATCACAATTTCATGCACCAAGTTTTTGGCGCCGTTGCCGGGGATTGTTCGAGTTTGGACAACTGACCGTTCATCTTGTTGCTTAGATTAGGTACTTTTCATAATTTTTAAGAATGAATTCTAGAGTTTCAAGGTAATGTTCTTATCATCACAAAAGCTGATTGATTCTCATTAATTTAGCTATTGAATATAATGTCCTACTGAAACTTGGCCAAACATGTCTAATCTTTTTAGACTGAAGCTTTAGACTAACATTGCATGATTCCTGGAATTCTCATTAAAAGTTTTGATTCTCTTTATTTTCTTTTCACATAATTTTCGAAAAAATACAAAAAAAATTTATAAAACCATAAAAATAAAAAATATTTTATGTTTCTTGTTTGAATCTAGTATCAATTTTTAAGTTTGGTGTCAATTGCATGTCTTTATCCTTCTAATTTTTGAAAATTTATATATATTGTTCTTCATTGATCTTCAAGTTGTTCTTGATGATTTCATTGCTCTGATCTTTAAATTCTATTGTTTTGTGTGTTTTATTGTTTTTCATATGCATTCTCAATTTCTTAGTGTCTCTTATATGAAAACTTTTAAGTTTGGTGTCTTGCATGCATTGTTTATTTGATCTTAGTTGCATTTTTTATTGTTTCTCATCATCAAAAATTCAAAAATATTTTCAAAACTATGTCTTTTCAAGTCAATAATACAGATAATTGAAGATTCAGAATATTCAGTAGAGAAATCAAACAGAAAAAGCTGGGCGTTCAGAACGCCCAGTGAAGAAGGAAAACTGGCATTTAAACGCCAGCCAGGGTACCTGGCTGGGCGTTTAACGCCCAAAAAGGTAGAGTTTTGGGCGTTAAACGCTAGAATGGGCACCATTCTGGGCGTTTAACGTCAGGATGACACTAGAGGGAAGATTTTGTTTTTAATTCACATTTTTTTCAAGTTTTCATAATTTTTCAAAATCAAATCTTTTTCAAATCATATCTTTTCAATCATATCTCTTTCAAAATCAATTTCTTTCCATTTTATATTTATTTTCACTATTTTCAAAAATCCTTGCTTCAATTCAAGATTTACTTCAAAAATTTTCAAGTTGTTACTTGCCTATTAAAAAAGGTTCAAACTTTAAATTTTGAAATCATATCTTTTAATTTCTTGATAGTCAAGTAATCAAATTTAATTTTAAAAATTTTCTTTTTCTCAATTGATTTTCAATCATTTCTTTTCAAACATATCTTTTCAATCACATCTGTTTCAAAATTAATTTTTTTCAATCATATCTTTTTCTAATTTCAAAATCTTTTTCAAAAATCACTTTATTTCTTTACCAATCTTAGTTTTCGAAAATCTCAATCAAATTTTCAAATTTCTTTTTAATTATTTCAAAATTTTTTTAATTTATTTTCGAAAATTCTTCCCCTCTTTTCACATCCTTCTATTTAAGGGACTAAGACACCTCATCAAGGTACAATTCAAACTCTATCCCTCTTGATAAAGTTCGAATTCCCTCTTCTTCACCTCCTTCTTCTATTCTTCTTTTCTTCTGACACTTCAAGGAATCTCTATACTGTGACATAGAGGATTTCCTACTTTCTTGTTCTCTTCTCTTTCATATGAGCAGGAGCAAAGATAAAAGCATTCTTGTTGAAGCTGATCCTGAACCTGAAAGGACCTTGAAGAGAAAGCTAAGAGAAACTAACACACAACTCTCTCTAGAGGGCCTAACAGAGCTCTTCAAAGAAGAAGAAACCATGGCAGCCGAAAATAACAACAATGCCAACAATGCAAGGAAGGTGCTTGGTGACTTTACTGCACCTACTCCTGATTTCTATGGGAGAAGCATCTCTATCCCTGCCATTGGAGCAAACAACTTTGAGCTTAACCCTCAATTAGTTTCTCTAATGCAACAGAATTGCAAGTTTCATGGACTTCCATTGGAAGATCCTCATCAGTTCTTAGCTGAGTTCTTGCAAATCTGTGACACTGTCAAGACCAATGGGGTTGATCCTGAAGTCTACAGACTTATGCTCTTTCCTTTTGCTGTAAGAGACAGAGCTAGAACATGGTTGGATTCACAACCTAAGGAAATCCTGAACTCTTGGGAAAAGCTAGTCAATGCCTTCTTGGCAAAGTTCTTTCCACCTCAAAAATTTAGTAAGCTTAGAGTGGAAGTCCAAACCTTTAGACAGAAGGATGGTGAATCCCTCTATGAAGCTTGGGAAAGATACAAGCAATTGATTAGAAGATGTCCTTCTGACATGCTTTCTGAATGGAGCATCATATGTGTTTTCTATGATGGTTGTCTGAACTATCCAAGATGTCACTGGATAGCTCTGCTGGAGGATCTCTTCATCTGAAGAAGCCGCCTACAGAAGCTTAGGAACTCATTGAAATGGTTGCAAATAACCAATTCATGTACACTTCTGAAAGGAATCCTGTGAATAATGGGTCAACTCAGAAGAAAGGAGTTCTTGAGATTGATACTCTGAATGCCATATTGGCTCAGAATAAAATATTGACTCAACAAGTTAATATGATTTCTCAGAGTCTGTCTGGAATGCAAGCAGCAACAGGCAGTACTAAGGAAGCTTCCTCTGAAGAAGAAGCTTATGATCCTGAGAACCCAGCAATGGAAGAGGTGAATTACATGGGAGAACCCTATGGAAACACCTATAATCCTTCATGGAGAAATCATCCAAATCTCTCATGGAAGGATCAACAGAGACCTCAACAAGGTTTCAACAACAATAATGGGGAAAAAAACAGGTTTAGCAATAGCAAGCCTTTTCCATCATCTTCTCAGCAACAGACAGAGAATTCTAAGCAAAACTCCTCTGACTTAACAACCATTGTCTCTGATCTAATCAAAACCACTCAAAGTTTCATGACTGAAACAAGGTCCTCCATTAGAAATTTGGAGGCACAATTGGGTCAGCTGAGTAAGAAAATTACTGAACTCCCTCCTAGCACTCTTCCAAGCAATACAGAAGAGAATCCAAAAAGAGAGTGCAAGGCCATAACCACATCTCACATGGCCGAACTTGGAGAGGAGGAAGAGGCAGTGATTCCCACTGAGGAAGACCTCAATGGACGCCCACTGACCTCCATGGAGTTCCCTAATAAGGAACCTTGGGAATCTGAGGCTCATTCTGAGACCATAGAGATTCCATTGAATTTACTTCTGCCTTTCATAAGCTCTGATGAGTATTCTTCCTCTGAAGAGGATGAAGATGTTACTGAAGAGCAAGTTGCTAAGTAACTTGGAGCAATCATAAAGCTAAATGCCAAGTTATTTGGTAATGAGACTTGGGAGAATGAACCCCCACTGCTCATCAAAGGATTGGATGACTTGACTAGGCAGAGATTACCTCAAAAGAGACAGGACCCTGGAAAGTTCTCAATCCCTTGTACCATAGGCACCATGACCTTTGAGAAGGCTCTGTGTGACCTAGGGTCAAGCATAAACCTTATGCCTCTCTCTATAATGGAGAAGCTAGGGATCATTGAGGTACAAGCTGCAAGAATCTCACTAGAGATGACAGACAATTCAAAGAAACAGGCTTATGGACTTGTAGAGGATGTCTTGGTAAAGGTTGAATACCATTACATCCATGCTGATTTCATAATCCTAGAAACTGGGAAGTGTATGGATGAATCCATCATCCTTGGCAGACCCTTCCTAGCCACAGCAAAAGCTGTGATTGATGTTGACAGAGGAGAATTGATCATTCAAGTGAATGGAGACTCCCTTGTGTTTAAAGCTCAAGGATATCCCTCTGTCACCATGGAGAGGAAGCATGAAGAGCTTCTCTTAATACAGAGTCAAACAGAGCCCCTACAGTCAAACTCTAAGTTTGGTGTTAAACCCCCACATTCAAAATCTAAGTTTGGTGTTGGGAGGTTCCAACATTGCTCTGAACATCTGTGAGGCTCCATGAGAGCCCACTGTCAAGCTATTGACATTAAAGAAGCGCTTATTGGGAGGCAACCCAATTTTTACTTATCTATGTTAAATTTCTATTTTCTATTGTTATTTTATGTTTTCTGTAGGTTGATGATCATGTGAAGTCACAAAAACAATTGAAAAAGAAAAAACAGAAAGAAAAAACAGAATAAAAAATAGAACACCCTGGAGGAGACAGTTACTGGCGTTTAAACGCCAGTGAAGGTACCAGAATGGGCGTTAAACGCCCAGTCTGGCATCATTCTGGGTGTTTAACGCCAGAAAAGGGCACCATACTGGTGTTTAACGCCAGGAATAGGCAAGAAGATGGCGTTAAACGCCAGAAATAGACAGTAGCCTGGCGTTTAACGCCAGGATTGGCCAAAAGGGGGGCGTTTTGCACGCCACTTGGTGCAGGGATGAGATATCCTTGACACCTCAGGATCTGTGGACCCCACAAGTTTCCCACCTACCCCACCTCTCTCTCTCTTCTTCACCCATTCACCAATCACCTCAATACCTCTTCCCCAAAAATCCCTCACCTATCAAATCCCACCATTCTCTTCACCACTCACATCCATCCTTCATAAAACCCTACCTACCTCACCATCCAAATTCAAACCACTTTCCCTCCCAAACCCGCCCTCTATAGCCGAAACATACACACCCCTCTCACCCCTATATAAACCCATCTTCACTCCTTTATTTTCACACAACCTAAACACCACTTCTCCCCCTTGGTCGAAACACAAAGCCTACTCCATATCCTCTATTTCTTCTTCTTCTACTCTCTTCTTTCTTCTTTTACTCGAGGACGAGCAACCTTCTAAGTTTGGTGTGGTAAAAGCTAAAGCTTTTTGTTTTTCCATAACCATTTATGGCATCAAAAGCCAGAGAAACCTCTAGAAAGAGGAAAGGGAAGGCAAAAGCTTCCACCTCTGAGTCATGGGAGATGGAGAGATTCCTCTCAAGGGTGCATCAAGACCACTTCTATGAAGTTGTGGCCAAGAAGAAAGTGATCCCCGAGGTCCCTTTCAAACTCAAAAAGAATGAGTATCCAGGGATCCGACATGAGATCCGAAGAAGAGGTTGGGAAGTTCTCACCAACCCCATTTAACAAGTCAGAATCTTAATGGTTCAAGAGTTCTATGCCAATGCATGGATCACCAAGAACCATGATCAAAGTGTGAACCCAGACCCTAAGAATTGGCTTACAATGGTTTGGGAGAATTACTTAGATTTTAGTTCGGAAAATGTAAGGTTGGCATTCAATTTGCCTATGATGCAAGGAGATGCACACCCCTACACTAGAAGGGTCAACTTTGATCAAAGGTTGGACCAAGTCCTCATGGACATATGTGAAGAGGGCGCTCAATGGAAGAGAGATTCAAGAGGGAAGCCGGTTCAACTAAGAAGGCATGACCTCAAGCCCGTGGCTAGGGGATGGTTGGAGTTCATCCAATGCTCAATCATTCCCACTAGCAACCGGTCCGAAGCTACTATAGACCGGGCTATCATGATACATAGCATCATGATTGGAGAGGAAGTGAAAGTTCATGAGGTTATATCCCAAGAACTCTACAAGGTGGCGGACAAGTCCTCTCCTTTGGCAAGGTTAGCCTTCCCTCATCTCATTTGTCACCTTTGCAATTCGGTTGGAATTGAGATAGAGGGAGACATTTTCATTGATGAGGACAAACCCTCACTAAAAAAAGGATGGAAAAAACAAGAGAACCTCATCAAGAGCATGAGGAAATTCTTCATCATGAAATCCCTGAGATGCCTCAAGGGATGCATCTTCCTCCACAAAACTATTGGGAGCAAATCAACACCTCCCTAGGAGAATTAAGTTCCAACATGGGACAACTAAGGGTGGAGCACCAAGAGCATTCCATCCTCCTCTATGAAATTAGAGAAGATCAAAGAACCATGAGAGAGGAGAAACAAAGGCAAGGAAGAGACATTGAGGAGCTCAAGCACTCCATAAGATCTTCAAGAGGAAGAACAAGCCGCCATCACTAAGGTGGACCCGTTCTTTAATTTCCTTGTTCTTTATTTTCTATTTTTTTGAAAATTGTGCTTTATGTTTATTTATGTTTTTGTCTTTATTACATGATCATTAGTGTCTAAGTGTCTATGCCTTAAAGCTATGAAAATGAATCCATCACCTTTCTTAAATGAAAAATGTTTTTAAATTGAAAAAGAAAAAGAAGTGCATGAATTTCAAATTTTAAAACAGTTTACTTATCTTGATGTGGTGGCAATACTATTGTTCTTCTGAATGAATGCTTGAACAGTGCATATTTTTGAATTTGATTGTTTATGAATGTTAAAATTGTTGGCTCTTGAAAGAATGAAAGGAAAAGGAGAAATGTTATCTGATGATCTGAAAAATCATAAAATTGATTCTTGAAGCAAGAAAAAGCAGTGAAAAGCTTGCAGAAAAAAAAAAAAAAGAGGAAAAGCAAGCAGAAAAAGCCAATACCCCTTTAAACCAAAAGGCAAGGGTGATAAAAAGGATCCAAGGCTTTGAGCATCAGTGGATAGGAGGGCCCACAGGAATAAAATCCTGGCCTAAGCGGCTAAACCAAGCTGTCCCTAACCATGTGCTTGTGGTGTGAAGGTGTCAAGTGAAAACTTGAGACTGAGATGGGATAAATGATATCTGCTTTAAGTAGCCTGGTCACTTCTTTCTTGACAACTTCTAAGATGGTGGGATTCAATCTTCTTTGAGGTTGACAGACAGGCTTTTTTCCCTCTTCTAGGAATATTCTGTGCTCACAAACTTGAGGGTTGATGCCTACTATATCCGCTAGGCTCCATCCAATTGCTTTCTTGTGTTTTCTCAGCACACTGAGTAGTTGTTCTTCTTGTTGAGAAGTGAGTTCCAGTGCAATGATAACTGAAAACTTCTGCTTGTCCTCAAGGTAAGCATACTTGAGGTGTAGAGGGAAGGGCTTTAATTCTAATTTATGCTCATAGCCAGGCTCTAGATTATCTGTAGCTGGTGATAATGGTGAAGTGCCCTCATTGTCCTCTGAAAATGTCCCCACACTTGGACCTTGTCCTGTGTACTTCTCTTCTAATTTCTCCCGGTGAACTTTAGCCACGGTTTCATCTATGATGTCACACTGGGAGATAGAATGATCATCCGGAGGGTGCTTGATAGCTTCATTTAAACTGAATTTCACTATTCTGCCATCTATTTCAAAAGAATAAGTTCCTGAAAATGCATCCAACTTGAACTTTGAAGTCTTCTGGAATGGTCTTTGATGAGCAGATAATTTATACACTTTTTGGCATTGTTTTTAGTATGTTTTTAGTATATTTTAATTAGTTTTTATTATATTTTTATTAGTTTTTAAATAAAAATCACTCTTCTGGACTTTACTATGAGTTTGTGTGTTTTTCTGTGATTTCAGGTATTTTCTGGCTGAAATTGAGGGACCTGAGCAAAAATCTGATTCAGAGGCTGAAAAAGGACTGCAGATGCTGTTGGATTCTGACCTCCCTGTACTCAAAGTGGATTTTCTGGAGCTACAGAAGCCCAATTGGCGCGCTTTCAATTGTGTTGGAAAGTAGACATCTTGGGATTTCAAGCAATATATAATAGTTCATACTTTTCCCGAGATTTGATGGCCCAAACAGGCGTTCCAAGTCAGCTCAAGAATTCTGGCGTTTAACTCCAAAACTGGCATAAAAGCTGGAGTTAAATGCCCAACTGGCACAAAAGTTGGCGTTTAACTCTAAGAAAATTCTCTGCACATGGAAGCTTCAATGCTCAGCCCAAGCACACACCAAGTGGGCCCGGAAGAAGATTTCTGCATTAATTACTGATTTCTGTAACCCTAGGCTACTAGTTTTCTATAAATAGGACCTTTTGCTATTATATTTTCATACTTTTGATACACTTGATATACTTTGATAGACCTTTTCACGTTTGGGGGCTGGCCTCACGGCCATGCCTAGACCTTGTTCTTATGTATTTTCAATGGTGGAGTTTCTACACACCATAGATTAAGGTGTGGAGCTCTGCTATTCTTCATGAATTAATACAAAGTACTATTGTTTTTCTATTCAACTCAAGTCTCTTTCTTCTCCAAGATATTCATTCGTTCTTCAACTTGATGAATGTGATGATCCGTGACACTCATCATCATTCTCACCTATGAACATGTGCCTGACAACCACCTCTGTTCTACTAGCAATGGCTTGAATGCGTATCTCTTGGGTTTCTAATATAAGATTGGAACCTTCGTGGTATAGGCTAGAATTATTGGCGGCCATACCTGAGATCCGGAACGTCTAAACCTTGTCTGTGGTATTCTGAGTAGGATCTGGGAAGGGATGACTGTGACGAGCTTCAAACTCGCGATTGTGGGGCGTGTGACAGACGCAAAAGGATCAATGGATCCTATTCCGACATGATCGAGAACCGACAGCTGATTAGCCGATGTTGTGACAGAGCATCAAGACCATTTTCACTGAGAGGACGGGAAGTAGCCATTGACAACGGTGATGCCCAACATAAAGCTTGCCATGGAAAGGAGTATGAATGATTGGAAGAAGGCAATAGGAAAGCAGAGGTTCAAGGGGAACAAAGCATCTTCATACGCTTATCTGAAATCCACCAATGAATTACATAAGTATCTCTATCTTTATTTTATGTTTATTTTCATCACCTTAAACTCCATAACCATTTGAATCCGCCTGACTGAGATTTACAAGATGACCATAGCTTGCTTCAAGCCGACAATCTCCGTGGGATCGACCCTTACTCACGTAAGGTTTATTACTTGGACGACCCAGTGCACTTGCTGGTTAGTTGTGCGGAATTGTGAAAAAGTGTGATTCACATTTGAGAGCTCCAAGTATTTAGCGCGATTGTTGATGATCACAATTTCATGCACCAAGTTTTTGGCGCCGTTGCCGGGGATTGTTCGAGTTTGGACAACTGACGGTTCATCTTGTTGCTTAGATTAGGTACTTTTCAGAATTTTTAAGAATGAATTCTAGAGTTTCAAGGTAATGTTCTTATCATCACAAAAGCTGATTGATTCTCATCAATTTAGCTATTGAATGTAATGTCCTACTGAAACTTGGCCAAACATGTCTAATCTTTTTAGACTGAAGCTTTAGACTAACATTGCATGATTCCTGGAATTCTCATTAAAAGTTTTGATTCTCTTTATTTTCTTTTCACATAATTTTCGAAAAAATACAAAAAAAATTTATAAAACCATAAAAATCAAAAATATTTTATGTTTCTTGTTTGAGTCTAGTATCAATTTTTAAGTTTGGTGTCAATTGCATGTCTTTATCCTTCTAATTTTCGTAAATTTATATATATTGTTCTTCATTGATCTTCAAGTTGTTCTTGATGATTTCATTGCTCTGATCTTTAAATTCTCTTGTTTTGTGTGTTTTATTGTTTTTCATATGCATTCTCAATTTCTTAGTGTCTCTTATATGAAAACTTTTAAGTTTGGTGTCTTGCATGCATTGTTTATTTGATCTTAGTTGCATTTTTTATTGTTTCTCATCATCAAAAATTCAAAGATATTTTCAAAACTATGTCTTTTCAAGTCAATAATACAGAGAATTGAAGATTCAGAACATTCAGCAGAGAAATCAAACAGAAAAAGCTGGGCATTCAAAACGCCCAGTGAAGAAGGAAAACTGGCATTTAAACGCCAGCCAGGGTACCTGGCTGGGCGTTTAACGCCCAAAAAGGTAGATTTTTGGGCGTTAAACGCCAGAATGGGCACCATTCTGGGCGTTTAACGCTAGGATAACACTAGAGGGAAGATTTTGTTTTTAATTCACATTTTTTTCAAGTTTTCATAATTTTTCAAAATCAAATCTTTTTCAAATCATATCTTTTCAATCATATCTCTTTCAAAATCAATTTCTTTCCATTTTATATTTATTTTTACTATTTTCAAAAATCCTTGCTTCAATTCAAGATTTTCTTCAAAAATTTTCAAGTTGTTACTTGCCTATTAAGAAAGGATCAAACTTTAAATTTTGAAATCATATCTTTTAATTTCTTGATAGTCAAGTAATCAACTTTAATTTTAAAAATTTTCTTTTTCTAAATTGATTTTCAATCATATCTTTTCAAACATATCTTTTCAATCACATCTGTTTCAAAATTAATTTTTTTTCAATCATATCTTTTTCTAATTTCAAAATCTTTTTCAAAAATCACTTTATTTCTTTACCAATCTTAGTTTTCGAAAATCTCAATCAAATTTTCAAATTTCTTTTTAATTATTTCAAAATCTTTTTAATTTATTTTCGAAAATTTTTCCCCTCTTTTCACATCCTTCTATTTAAGGGACTAAGACTCCTCATCAAGGTGCAATTCGAACTCTGTCCCTCTTGATAAAGTTCGAATTCCCTCTTCTCCACCTCCTCCTTCTATTCTTCTTTTCTTCTGACACTTCAAGGAATCTCTATACTGTGACTGATGCACGGAAAACTTGTCTCATAACAAATCTCCCTTCGGCAAGTGTACCGAATTGTTGTCAAGTAATAACTCACAAAAGAGTGAGGTCGAATCCCACAGAGATTAACGGATTAAGTAATCAATGGTTAATTGATTATCCTAGTTAGACGGTTCAGATTTGAATGATGAGCAGCAGGAAGTGTAAATAACATGAATGTAAAGGAAAAACTATAAAGTGCAGAAAAGTAAAATAGCAAGAAAAGTAAATGTAAGAACTAAAAATAAAATGAACATTGGGATCAAGAGATATTGCAATCCTCCGGATCAAGTTCATTCTCATCTCTTCCTGAATCAATGCATTCATTGATCTCCTTGGCAATCTTAAGTGATCGAATTACAATTTCTTGTAATTCGATCTCTCAAATCTTGATCAATAGCCAATTCCTTGGTCAATTGCTCATGAGAAGAGATGAAGTATGGTCACTGATTATACCACATGCATTTCCCAAATCAAGTGTTGGAAGGATTATAGTCACATATCCATCCACACCCAATTTGGTCCAACATGAGAAAGCATTTCTAGCATGATCTCTTCATTCCTCTTTCAAGGTTCAGAAGAGATCCAAGTATGAATAGTTTCTTTTCCAAGATAACTACCCAATTGGATGAAGATCGAAAGCCCTCTAGTAAAATCAAGAGGAAAGAAAGAAGAAGAAGAATAAGAACTACACTTAATCCATTGAATCACAATAGAGCTCTCTAACCCAATGTAAAGAGTTAGTTGATCATTACTCTACAAAAATAGAAAAGAAAGAAAGTGCAGAAAAGTAAAGATGAAGATTTAAACTGAAATTGAAAATTCAACATTCATAAATGAAAATTACAAAGAAAGAGAAGGAAAAGTGTGTGAGGGGAGGGAGTCCGAAGACCCCTCTTCAATCCCCCATTCCAGAATTTCCAGCCTGCGTTTAATATAAAAACTAAGGCCTTTATATAGACTCTCCTAAATTACAAAATGAAATTAAAAGTAAATTACAATTAAATGAAAATTCCTATTCTAGATGCTTCTTGTGGTCTTGATTGGTTGACAATTGTGGGCTTGCTTGCTTGAGCTTTGAAGTGGACTTGAGAGAGAGTGAGTCAAGTTGAGGTCCAGGTGCTAAAGTTAGTACTAAAGTTAGCCACACTAACGCTACAAGTGTGGCGTTAGTGCTAAAGTTATTGTGGCTAACGTTGCACTTGCTGCCCAGTTGGTGTTTTTGGGTCTTAAAAGATGCCTCTTGTTTGTACTCCAATTTCATGCCCACTATAAAGTATTATATATCGTTGGAAAGCTCTGAATGGTAGCTTTCTAACGCAACTGGAATCACCTCAATTGGATCTCTGTAGCTCAAGTTATGCTCCTTTGAAGTGGACATGGTCGCTGGCATAGTTGCTAGCGTTACTGGAAAACTTGAGTGCCAATAACGCTAGCGATCAGGGCTTCATTATTGCCAGTTTCTGGAGATCAAACTTAGTGTCCACCCTATACTATTATATATTGTTGGAAAGCTCTGGATGTCTACTTTCCAATGCCTTTGGAAGCGCATTATTTGGAGCTCTACAGCTCGAGTTACACTTCTTGGAAGGTGAAGAGGTCAGTTGGCCTTAATACAGGTTGATACCATGTTCACCATTGCACTTTCGGGGCAGATTTTCTCCTTCAAATTTAGTGTCAAATATGTAGTGCCATATATTCTTGGAAAGCTCTAGAATCCTACTTTCCAATGCCACTAGAATCACCTCATTTGGAGCTTTGTGGCTCAAGTTATGCGTGTTTGAAGAAGGCATGGTCAGGCTGCCAGGTGGGACTTTTGCCCACGTTAACTACCACGTTAATCTAGTTAACGTGGGTCTTTTTGCTTCGCCAACGTTAGTGGATATCACCTTTTCCACTAACTTTGGCATCTCCCTTTCCTTCTACGTTAGTTCCCACGTTAATGTAGTTAACGTGGAAGCTAACGTGGGTCTTCTTGCTTCGAAAACGTTAGTGGCACTCACTTTTTCTACTAACGTTGGCATATACCCCTTTCGCAAGCGTTATTGGGGCTCACCTTCCCCATTAACATTGCTTGGTGCCTTTTGTCCCTTCGTTAGAGTTCACGTTAGTGTAGCTAACGTGACTCTTAACGTGGGTCTTCGTTCCATGCTCTCCTTCTTCAAAGTTAATGCCACTAACTTTTCTCACTAACGTTGTGGCTTTCCTTCCTTCCACGTTATTGCCCACGTTAGTGTAACTAACGTAGCCACTAACGTGGCTCTTCTCTTCTTCTTTTGGCCTGAAATCAATCAAACAAAGTGCATCAAAGTCTTGCTCTTAATCATGGGATCATGCATCATCCAATTTATCATATAATTCATGTAAAATTCTCATGAAATCATGTAAAGTGCACAATGTATGCTTGAATCAAGATGTAAGTGAATATCTACCCAAAACTAGCTTATTTCCTAAGAAAATGCATGAAACTACCTTAAAAATAGTAAAGAAAAGGTCAGTGAAACTGGCCAAAATGCCCTGGCATCACAGACATAGAGGATTCCCTACTTTCTTGTTCTCTTCTCTTTCATATGAGCAGGAGCAAAGATAAAAGCATTCTTGTTGAAGTTGATCCTGAACCTGAAAGGACCTTGAAGAGAAAGCTAAGAGAAACTAAAACACAACTCTCTCTAGAGGGCCTAACAAAGCTCTTCAAAGAAGAAGAAACCATGGCAGCCGAAAACAACAACAATGCCAACAATGCAAGGAAGGTGCTTGGTGACTTTACTGCACCTACTCCTGATTTCTATGGGAGAAGCATCTCTATCCCTGCCATTGGAGCAAACAACTTTGAGTTTAAGCCTCAATTAGTTTCTTTAATGCAACAGAATTGCAAGTTTTATGGACTTCCATTGGAAGATCCTCACCAGTGCTTAGCTGAGTTCTTGCAAATCTGTGACACTGTCAAGACCAATGGGGTTGATCCTGAAGTCTACAGACTTATGCTCTTTCCTTTTGCTGTAAGAGACAGAGCTAGAACATGGTTGGATTGACAACCTAAGGAAAGCCTGAACTCTTGGGAAAATCTAGTCAATGCCTTCTTGGGAAAGTTCTTTCCACCTCAAAAATTGAGTAAGCTTAGAGTGGAAGTCCAAACCTTTAGACAGAAGGATGGTGAATTCCTCTATGAAGCTTGGGAAAGATACAAGCAATTGATCAGAAGATGTCCTTCGGACATGCTTTCTGAATGGAGCATCATAGGTATTTTTTATGATGGTCTGTCTGAACTATCCAAGATGTCATTGGATAGCTCTGCTGGAGGATCTCTTCATCTAAAGAAGCCGCCTACAGAAGCTCAGGAACTCATTGAAATGGTTGCAAATAACCAATTCATGTACACTTCTGAAAGGAATCCTATGAATAATGGGTCAACTCAGAAGAAAGGAGTTATTGAGATTGATACTCTGAATGCCATATTGGCTCAGAATAAAATATTGACTCAACAAGTTAATATGATTTCTCAGAGTCTGTCTGGAATGCAAGCAGCAACAGGCAGTACTAAGGAAGCTTCCTGATGAGCGGATAATTTATACGCTTTTTGACATTGTTTTTAGTATGTTTTTAGTAGGATCTAGTTACTTTTAGGGATGTTTTTAATAGATTTTGTGTTAAATTCACATTTCTGGACTTTACTATTAGTTTGTGTGTTTTTCTGTGATTTCAGGTATTTTCTGGCTGAAATTGAGGGACTTGAACAGAAATCAGATTCAGAGGTTGAAAAAGGACTGCTGATGCTGTTGGATTCTGACCTCCCTGCACTCAAAGTGGATTTTCTGGAGCTACAAAACTCGAAATGGCGCGCTTCCAATTGCGTTGGAAAGTAGACATCCAGGGCTTTCCTGCAATATATAATAGTCCATACTTTAGCCAAGAATTGACGACGTAAACTGGCGTTCAACGCCAGCTTTCTACCCAAATCTGGCGTCCAGCGCCAGATAAGGATCCAAAACCAGAGTTGAACGCCCAAACTGGCACAAAAACTGGCGTTCAACTCCACAATTGGCCTCTGCACGTGTAACACTTAAGCTCAGCCCAAACACACACCAAGTGGGCCCCGGAAGTGGATTTATACATCAAATACTTACTCATGTAAACCCTAGTAGCTAGTTTATTATAAATAGGACCTCTTACTATTGTATTAGGCATCTTTTGATCAGCCTTTGATCTATTGATCATGTAAAAGGGGGCTGGCCATCTCGGCCATGCCTGGACCTTCACTTATGTATTTTCATACGGTAGAGTTTCTACACTCCATAGATTAAGGTGTGGAGCTCTGCTGTTCCTCAAAGATTAATGCAAAGTACTATTGTTTTCTATTCAATTCTTCTTATTTCGCTTCTAAGATATCCATTCGCACCCAAGAACGTGATGAAGGTGATGATTATGTGTGACGCTCATCATCCTTCTCCCTTATGAACGCGTGCCTGACAAACACTTCCGTTCTACATGAAATAAGCTAGAATGAGTATCTCTTAGATCTCTTAACCGGAATCTTCGTGGCGTAAGCTAGAATGATGGCGGCATTCAAGAGAATCCGGAAGGTCTAAACCTTGTCTGTGGTATTCTGAGTAGGATTCAATGATTGAATGACTGTGACGAGCTTCAAACTCGCGAGTGCTGGGCGTTAGTGACAGACGCAAAAGGAGGGTGAATCCTATTCCAGCATGATCGAGAACCGACAGATGAATAGCCGTGCCGTGACAGGGTGCGTGAGCATATTATTCACTGAGAGGAGGGGATGTAGCCACTGACAACGGTGATGCCCTTGCATAAAGCCAGCCATGGAAAGGAGTAAGACTGATTGGATGAAGATAGCAGGAAAGCAGAGGTTCAGAGGAACGAAAAGCATCTCCATTCGCTTATCTGAAATTCCTACCAATGATTTACATAAGTATCTCTATCCCTATTTTATTATATAATATTCGAAAACAACATTATCACTTTATATCCGCCTGACTGAGATTTACAAGGTGACCATAGCTTGCTTCATACCAACAATCTCCGTGGGATTCGACCCTTACTCACGTAAGGTATTACTTGGACGACCCAGTGCACTTGCTGGTTAGTTGTATCGAAGTTGTGACAATTATGAATTAAGATCAGAGCACCAAGCTCTGGAGCCATTACCAGGATTTGTTCGAGCCTGGAGATCACAATTTCGTGCACTATGTTTTTGGCGCCGTTGCCGGGGATTGTTCGAGTATGGACAACTGACGGTTCATCTTGTTGCTCAGATTAGGTAATTTTCTTTTTGTTTTCTTTTCAAAAAAAAAATTTTTCAAAAACCTTTCAAAAATTCCTCACTTGTTTTCGAAAAAAAAAAAATTTACTAAAAATAATGTTTTCAAAAATAAATTATTCTATGGCTTCAAAATTTTTAAGAATGAATTCTAGTGTTTCATGAAGCATGTTGAAGCCTATCTGGCTGTAAAGCCATACCCAAACTGCTTTGGGATTGGCTAATCACTTCAGTGGAGTCATGCCCAATCCTTCTGGATAGGGTATGTCAGGCTTGTCATGTCTGAATTACACTCATATTTTTATTAAAGCTTGGCTGGCTATTAAGCCATGCCTGACCCTTTGATTGGAGCTTTAAGACTAACATGGCAAGATTCCTGGAATTCATATTAAAAATTTTGAAATCCTTATTTTTATTTTTCACAATAATTTTCGAAAAAAAAAATAATAAATAAAAATACAAAAAAATTAGAAAATCATAAAAATCAAAAATATTTTTGTGTTTCTTGTTTGAGTCTTGAGTCATGTTATAAGTTTGGTGTCAATTGCATATGCATCTTGCATTTTTTCGAAAATATCATGCATTCATAGTGTTCTTCATGATCTTCAAGCTGTTCTTGGTAAGTCTTCTTGTTTGATCTTGATGATTTTTTGTTTTGTGTCTTTTCATATTTATCATATGCATTCTTGAATTCTTAGTGCGTAAGCATTAAAGAATTCTAAGTTTGGTGTCTTGCATGTTTTCTTTGCATTAAAAATTTTTCAAAATTGTGTCTATGATGTTCATCTTGACATTCAAAGTGTTCTTGGTGTTCATCTTGACATTCATAACATTCTTGCATGCATCACATGTTTTGATCTAAAAATTTCATGCATTGCATAATTTTCACGTTTTCATAAAAATTCAAAAAAAAAAAAAATATCTTCCCCTTTTTCTCTCATCAAATTCGAAAATTTGAGTTGACTTTTTCAAAAATTTTTAAAATCAAGTTGTTTCTTATGAGTCAAATCAAATTTTCAATTTGAAAATCTTATCTTTTTCAAAATCTTTTTCAAAATTCAAAATCTTTTTCAAAATTCATGATTATTTTCGAAAATTCCAAAAAATTAATTTTCAAAAACCTTTTTCTTATTTTATATCATAATTTTCGAAAATAACATAATCAATTAAAGTTTTGATTCAAAAATTTGAAGTTTGTTACTTGCTTGTTAAGAAAGATTCAAACTTTAAGTTCTAGAATCATATCATGTGATTTCTTATGAATCAAGTCATTAATTGTGATTTTAAAAATCAAATCTTTTTCAAAAACTAATTTCTATCATATCTTTTCAAAAAAAATATCTTCTTATCTTATCTTTTTCAAAATTTGATTTCAAAATATCTTCTCTAACTTCCCAACTTCTTATCTTTTCAAATTTGTTTCAACTAACTAACTAACTTTTTGTTTGTTTCTTAACTTTTTCAAAACTACCTAACTAACTCTCTCTCTCTAATTTTCGAAAATATCTTCCCTCTTTTTCAAAAATTTCTTTTTTATTAACTAATTATTTTTATTTTTTATATATAAAAAAAAATTTCGAAAAAAATACTAACCTTTTTCAAAAACTATTTTCAAAAATCACTAACTCTTTTTCAAAAATTGTTTTCGAAAATTCACTTCCCCCTCTCATCTTCTTCTATTTGTTTATTGATGTACTAACATCTTTCCTTCAACTCTCCAAAAATCCGAACCCCCTCTCTCTCTGAGTTCAGATTTTCTTCCCTTCTTTTCTTCTACTAACACAAGGATCCCTATACTGTGGTATAAAGGATCTCCATTATTATTATTATTTTTCTGTGCCTTCTTCTTTGTCATATGAACAGGAGCAAGGACAAAAACATTCTTGTTAAAGCAGATCCAGAACCTGAAAGGACTCTGAAGAAAAAAATTAAGAGAAGCTAAAATACAACAATCCAGAGATAACCTTTCAGAAATTTTCGAACAGGAAAAGGAGATGGCAGCCGAAAATAATAATAATATAAGGAAGATGCTTGGTGACTTCACTGCACCTAATTCTAATTTACATGGAAGAAGCATCTCCATTCCTGCCATTGGAGCAAACAACTTTGAGCTGAAACCTCAATTAGTTTCTCTGATGCAGCAAAACTGCAAGTTTCATGGACTTCCATCTGAAGATCCCTTTCAGTTCTTAACTGAATTCTTGCAGATATGTGATACTGTTAAGACTAATGGAGTAAATCCTGAAGTCTACAGGCTCATGCTTTTCCCTTTTGCTGTAAGAGACAGAGCTAGATTATGGTTGGATTCTCAACCCAAAGATAGCCTGAACTCTTGGGATAAGCTGGTCACGGCTTTCTTAGCCAAGTACTTTCCTCCTCAAAAGCTGAGCAAGCTTAGAGCTGATGTTCAAACCTTCAGGCAGAAAGAAGGTGAATCCCTCTATGAAGCTTGGGAAAGATACAAACAGTTGACCAAAAAGTGTCCTTCTGACATGCTTTCAGAATGGACCATCCTGGATATATTCTATGATGGTTTATCTGAGCTATCAAAAATGTCACTGGACACTTCTGCAGGTGGATCCATTCACCTAAAGAAAACGCCTGCAGAAGCTCAAGAACTCATTGACATGGTTGCTAATAACCAGTTCATGTACACTTCTGAAAGGAATCCTGTGAGTAATGGGACGCCTATGAAGAAGGGAGTTCTTGAAGTTGATACTCTGAATGCCATATTGGCTCAGAATAAAATATTGACTCAACAAGTCAATATGATCTCTCAGAGTCTGCATGGAATGCAAGCTGCATCCAACAGTACTCAAGAGGCTTCTTATGAAGAAGAAGCTTATGATCCTGAGAACCCTGCAATAGCAGAGGTGAATTACTTAGGTGAACCTTATGGAAACACCTATAACTCAACATGGAGAAATCATCCAAATTTCTCATGGAAGGATCAAAAGCCTCAACAAGGCTTTAATAATGGTGGAAGAAACAGGTTTAGCAATAGCAAGCCTTTTCCATCATCAACTCAGCAACAGACAGAGAACTCTGAACAAAATACTTCTAATTTAGCAAATCTAGTCTCTGATCTATCTAAGGCCACTGTAAGTTTCATGAATGAAACAAGATCTTCCATTAGAAATCTGGAAGCACAAGTAGGCCAGCTGAGTAAAAGGATCACTGAAATCCCTCCTAGTACTCTCCCAAGCAATACAGAAGAGAATCCAAAAGGAGAGTGCAAGGCCATTGACATAAGCGCCATGGCCGAACCTCTGAGGAGAGGAGAGGACGTGAATCCCAAGGAGGAGGACCTCCTGGGACGTCCAGTGATCAATAAGGAGCTTCCCTCTGAGGAACCAAAGGACTCTGAGGCTCATCTAGAGACCATAGAGATTCCATTGAACCTCCTTATGCCCTTCATGAGCTCTGATGAGTATTCCTCTTCTGAAGAGAATGAGGATGTCACTGAAGAGCAAACTGCCAAGTTTCTTGGTGCAATCATGAAGCTGAATGCCAAATTGTTTGGCATTGATGCTTGGGAAGTTGAACCTCCCTTGTTCATCAATGAACTAAGTGATCTGGATCAACTGACATTGCCTCAGAAGAGACAGGATCCTGGAAAGTTCATAATACCCTGTACCATAGGCACTATGATCTTTAAGGCTCTGTGTGACCTTGGTTCAGGAATAAACCTCATGCCCCTCTCTGTAATAGAGAGACTGGGAATCTATGGGGTGCAAGCTGCTAAAATCTCACTAGAGATGGCAGACAGCTCAAGAAAACAGGCTTATGGACAAGTAGAGGACGTGTTAGTAAAGGTTGAAGGCCTTTACATCCCTGCTGATTTCATAGTCCTGGATACTGGAAAGGAAGAGGATGAATCCATCATCCTAGGAAGACCTTTCCTGGCCACAGCAAGAGCTGTGATTGATGTTGACAGAGGTGAAATATTCCTTCAATGGAATGAGAACTCCCTTGTGTTTAAAACTCAAGGATCTCCCTCTGCAACCACGGAGAGGAAGCAGAAAAAGCTTCTCTCCAAGCAGAGTCAACCAGAGCCCCCACAGTCAAACTCTAAGTTTGGTGTTGGGAGGCCACAACCAAACTCTAAGTTTGGTTTTGAACTCCCATATCCAAACTCTAAGTTTGGTGTTGGAGAGTCTCAACAAAGCTCTGCACATCTGTGAGGCTCCATGAGAGCCCACTGTCAAGCTATTGACATTAAAGAAGCGCTTGTTGGGAGGCAACCCAATGTTTATTTATCTAACTATATTTTTCTTAGTTATGTGTCTTTATAGGTTCATGATCATGAGGAGTCACAAAATAAATATAAAAATTGAAAACGGAATCAAAAACAGCAGAAGAAAAATCACACCCTGGAGGAGCATCTGTCTGGCGTTCAAACGCCAGAACAGAGCATAGTTCTGGCGCTGAACGCCCAGAATGGGAGCATCCTGGCGCTGAACGCCCAGAACAAGCATGGTTCTGGCGTTCAACGCCAGAAATGGCAGCAAAGGGGCATTGAACGCCCAAAATGGGCACCAACCTGGCGCTGAACGCCCAGAGTTGTGTGCAAGGGCATTTTACATGCCTAAATTGGTGCAGGGATGTAAATGCCTTGACACCTCAGGATCTGTGGACCCCACAGGATCCCCACCTACCTCATCATCTCTCTTTCCATTCATGATCATCCCTTCTTTTTCCATTTACCACTCACATCCATACACCCACTACCTTCAAAAATTCAACATCTCTCTCCCACCCAATCCCACCCATATGGCCGAATACACACTCCCATCCATCTCCTCCATATCTTCTTCTTATTCTTCTATTCTTTCTTCTTTTGCTCGAGGGCGAGCAACATTCTAAGTTTGGTGTGGTAAAAGCATAGCTTTTTTGTTTTTTCCATAACCATTGATGGCACCTAAGGCCAGAGAAACCTCTAGAAAGAGGAAAGGGAAGACAAAAGCTTCCATCAAGGGTCTATAGCTCAGTGGTAGAACATTTGACTGCAAATCAAGAGATCCCTGAGATACCTCAGGGGATACATTTTCTTCCACACAATTATTGGAAGCAACTAAGGGTGGAACATCAAGAGCACTCCATCATCCTTCATGAAATCAGAGAAGATCTAAAAGCAATGAAGGAGGAGCAGCCAAGGCAAGGAAGAGACATAAAAGAGCTCAAGGACATCACTAAGGTGGACTCATTCCTTGTTCTTACTTTCTCTGTTTTTCATTTTCTATGTTATGTGCTTATCTATGTTTGTGTCTTCATTACATGATCATTAGTAGTTAGTAACTTTGTCTTAAAGTTATGAATGTCCTATGAATCCATCACCTCTCTTAAAATAAAAACTGTTTTAATTCAAAAGAACAAGAAGTACATGAGTTTTGAATTTATCCTTGAACTTAGTTTAATTATATTGATGTGGTGATAATGCTTCTTGTTTTCTGAATGTATGCTTGAACAATGCATATGTCTTTTGAAGTTGTTGTTTAAAAATGTTAAATATGTTGGCTCTTGAAAGAATGATGACTAGGAGACATGTTATTTGATAATCTGAAAAATCATAAAAATGATTCTTGAAGCAAGAAAAAGTAGCAAAGAGCAAAGCTTGCAGAAAAAAAAAAATAGGCGAAAAAAAAAATAGAAAGAAAAAGCAAGCAGAAAAAGCCAAAAGCTCTTAAAACCAAGAGGCAAGAGCAAAAAGCCAATAACCCTTAAAACCAAAAGGCAAGGGCAAATAAAAAGGATCCCAAGGCTTTGAGCATCAGTGGATAGGAGGGCCTAAAGGAATAAAATCCTGGTCTAAGCGGCTAAACCAAGCTGTCCCTAACCATGTGCTTGTGGCGTGTAGGTGTCAAGTGAAAACTTGAGACTGAGCGGTTAAAGTCAAGGTCCAAAGCAAAAAAAAAGAGTGTGCTTAAGAACCCTGGACACCTCTAATTGGGGACTTTAGCAAAGCTGAGTCACAATCTGAAAAGGTTCACCCAATTATGTGTCTGTGGCATTTATGTATCCGGTGGTAATACTGGAAAACAAAATGCTTAGGGCCACGGCCAAGACTCATAAAGAAGCTGTGTTCAAGAATCATCATGCTGAACTAAGAGAGTCAATAACACTATTCGAAATCTGAAGTTCCTATAGATGCCAATCATTCTGAACCTCAATGGATAAAGTGAGATGCCAAAACTATTCAAGAGGCAAAGAGCTATAAGTCCCGCTCATATGATTGAAGCTCTGTTTCATTGATAATTTGGAATTTATAGTATATTCTATTCTTTTTATCCTATTTTGATTTTCAGTTGCTTGGGGACAAGCAACAATTTAAGTTTGGTGTTGTGATGAGCGGATAATTTATACGCTTTTTGACATTGTTTTTAGTATGTTTTTAGTAGGATCTAGTTACTTTTAGGGATGTTTTTAATAGATTTTGTGTTAAATTCACATTTCTGGACTTTACTATGAGTTTGTGTATTTTTCTGTGATTTCAGGTATTTTCTAGCTGAAATTGAGGGACTTGAGCAGAAATCAGATTCAGAGGTTGAAAAAGGACTGCTGATGCTGTTGGATTCTGACCTCCCTGCACTCAAAGTGGATTTTCTGGAGCTACAAAACTCGAAATGGCGCGCTTCTAATTGCGTTGGAAAGTAGACATCCAGGGCTTTCCAGCAATATATAATAGTCCATACTTTGGCCAAGAATTGACGACGTAAACTGGCATTCAACGCCAGCTTTCTACCCAAATCTGGCGTCCAGCGCCAGAAAAGGATCCAAAACCAGAGTTGAACGCCCAAACTGGCACAAAAACTGGCGTTCAACTCCACAATTGGCCTCTGCACGTGCAACACTTAAGCTCAGCCGAAACACACACCAAGTGGGCCCCGGAAGTGGATTTATACATCAAATACTTACTCATGTAAACCCTAGTAGCTAGTTTATTATAAATAGGACCTCTTACTATTGTATTAGGCATCTTTTGATCAGCCTTTGATCTATTGATCACGTAAAAGGGGGCTGGCCATATCGGCCATGCCTGGACCTTCACTTATGTATTTTCATACGGTAGAGTTTCTACACTCCATAGATTAAGGTGTGGAGCTCTGCTGTTCCTCAAAGATTAATGCAAAGTACTACTGTTTTCTATTCAATTTTTCTTATTTCGCTTCTAAGATATCCATTCGCACCCAAGAACGTGATGAAGGTGATGATTATGTGTGACGCTCATCATCCTTCTCCCTTATGAACGCGTGCCTGACAAACACTTCCGTTCTACATGAAATAAGCTAGAATGAGTATCTCTTAGATCTCTTAACCGGAATCTTCGTGGCGTAAGCTAGAATGATGGCGGCATTCAAGAGAATCCGGAAGGTCTAAACCTTGTCTGTGGTATTCTGAGTAGGATTCAATGATTGAATGACTGTGACGAGCTTCAAACTCGCGAGTGCTGGGCGTTAGTGACAGACGCAAAAGGAGGGTGAATCCTATTCCAGCATGATCGAGAACCGACAGATGAATAGCCGTGCCGTGACAGGGTGCGTGAGCATATTATTCACTGAGAGGAGGGGATGTAGCCACTGACAACGGTGATGCCCTTGCATAAAGCCAGCCATGGAAAGGAGTAAGACTGATTGGATGAAGATAGCAGGAAAGCAGAGGTTCAGAGGAACGAAAAGCATCTCCATTCGCTTATCTGAAATTCCTACCAATGATTTACATAAGTATCTCTATCCCTATTTTATTATATAATATTCGAAAACAACATTATCACTTTATATCCGCCTGACTGAGATTTACAAGGTGACCATAGCTTGCTTCATACCAACAATCTCCGTGGGATTCGACCCTTACTCACGTAAGGTATTACTTGGACGACCCAGTGCACTTGCTGGTTAGTTGTATCGAAGTTGTGACAATTATGAATTAAGATCAGAGCACCAAGCTCTGGAGCCATTACCAGGATTTGTTCGAGCCTGGAGATCACAATTTCGTGCACCACTTCCTCTGAAGAAGAAGCTTATGATCCTGAGAACCCAACAATGGAAGAGGTGAATTACATGGGAGAACCCTATGGAAACACCTATAATCCTTCATGGAGAAATCATCCAAATCTCTCATGGAAGGATCAACAGACACCTCAATAAGGTTTCAACAACAATAATGGTGGAAAAAATAGGTTTAGCAATAGCAAGCCTTTTCCATCATCTTCTCAGCAACAGACAGAGAATTCTAAGCAAAACTCTTCTGACTTAACAACCATTGTCTCTGATCTAATCAAAACCACTCAAAGTTTCATGACTGAAACAAGGTCCTCCATTAGAAATTTGGAGGCACAATTGGGTCAGCTGAGTAAGAAAATTACTGAATTCCCTTCTAGCACTCCTCCAAGCAATACAGAAGAGAATCCAAAAAGAGAGTGCAAGGCCATAACCACATCTCACATGGCCAAACTTGGAGAGGAGGAAGAGGCAGTGATTCCCACTGAGGAAGACCTCAATGGACGCCCACTGACCTCCATGGAGTTTCCTAATGAGGAACCATGGGAATCTGAGGCTCATTCTGAGACCATAGAGATTCCATTGAATTTACTTCTGCCTTTCATAAGCTCTGATGAGTATTCTTCCTCTGAAGAGGATGAAGATGTTACTGAAGAGCAAGTTGCTAAGTAACTTGGAGCAATCATGAAGCTAAATGCCAAGTTATTTGGTAATGAGACTTGGGAGAATGAACCCCCACTGCTCATCAAAGGATTGGATGACTTGACTAGGCAGAGATTACCTCAAAAGAGACAGGACCCTGGAAAGTTCTCAATCCCTTGTACCATAGGCACCATGACCTTTGAGAAGGCTCTGCGTGACCTAGGGTCAAGCATAAACCTTATGCCTCTCTCTATAATGGAGAAGCTAGGGATCATTGAGGTACAAGCTGCAAGAATCTCACTAGAGATGGCAGACAATTCAAAGAAACAGGCTTATGGACTTGTAGAGGATGTCTTGGTAAAGGTTGAAGACCATTACATCCCTGCTGATTTCATAATCCTAGAAACTGGGAAGTGTATGGATGAATCCATCATCCTTGGCAGACCCTTCCTAGCCACAGCAAAAGCTGTGATTGATGTTGACAGAGAAGAATTGATCATTCAAGTGAATGGAGACTCCCTTGTGTTTAAAGCTCAAGGATATCCCTCTGTCACCATGGAGAGGAAGCATGAAGAGCTTCTCTCAATACAGAGTCAAACAGAGCCCCTACAGTCAAACTCTAAGTTTGGTGTTAGGAGGACACAACCAAACTTTAAGTTTGGTGTTGAACCCCCACATTCAAAATCTAAGTTTGGTGTTGGGAGGTTCCAACATTGCTCTGAACATCTGTGAGGCTCCATGAAAGTCCACTGTCAAGCTATTGACATTAAAGAAGCGCTTGTTGGGAGGCAACCCAATTTTTACTTATCTATGTTAAATTTCTATTTTCTATTGTTATTTTGTGTTTTCTGTAGGTTGATAATCATGTGAAGTCACAAAAACAATTGAAAAAGAAAAAACAGAAGGAAAAACAGAATAAAAAACAGAACACCCTGGAGGAGACAGTTACTGGAGTTTAAACGCCAGTGAAGGTAGCAGAATGGGCGTTAAACGCCCAGTCTGGCACCATTCTGGGCGTTTAACGCCAGAAAAGGGCACCAGACTGGCGTTTAATGCCAGGAATGGGCAAGAAGCTGGCGTTAAACGCCAGAAATGGGCAGCAGCCTGGCGTTTAATGCCAGGATTGGCAGAATGGGGCGTTTTGCATGCCACTTGGTGCAGGGATGAGATATCCTTGACACCTCAGGATCTGTGGACCCCACAGGATCCCCACCTACCCCACCTCTCTCTCTCTTCTTCACCCATTCACCAATCACCTCAATACCTCTTCCCCAAAAATCCCTCACCTATCAAATCCCACCATTCTCTTCACCACTCACATCCATCCTTCATAAAACCCCACCTACCTCACCATCCAAATTCAAACCACTTTCCCTCCCAAACCCGCCCTCTATAGCCGAAACATACACACCCCTCTCACCCCTATATAAACCCATCTTCACTCCTTTATTTTCACACAACCTAAACACCACTTCTCCCCCTTGGCCGAAACACAAAGCCCACTCTATATCCTCTATTTCTTCTTCTTCTACTCTCTTCTTTCTTCTTTTATTCGAGGACGAGCAATCTTCTAAGTTTGGTGTGGTAAAAGCTAAAGCTTTTTGTTTTTTCATAACCATTTATGGCATCAAAAGCCGGAGAAACCTCTAGAAAGAGGAAAGGGAAGGCAAAAGCTTCCACCTCCGAGTCATAGGAGATGAAGAGATTCCTCTCAAGGGTGCATCAAGACCACTTCTATGAAGTTGTGGCAAAGAAGAAAGTGATCCCCGAGGTCCCTTTCAAACTGAAAAAGAATGAGTATCCAGAGATCCGACATGAGATCCGAAGAAGAGGTTGGGAAGTTCTCACCAACCCCATTCAACAAGTCGGAATCTTAATGGTTCAAGAGTTCTATGCCAATGCATGGATCACCAAGAACCATGATCAAAGTGTGAACCCAGACCCTAAGAATTGGCTTACAATGGTTCGGGGGAATTACTTAGATTTTAGTTCGGAAAATGTAAGGTTGGCATTCAACTTGCCTATGATGCAAGGAGATGCACACCCCTACACTAGAAGGGTCAACTTTGATCAAAGGTTGGACCAAGTCCTCATGGACATATGTGAAGAGGGCGCTCAATGGAAGAGAGATTCAAGAGGGAAGCCGGTTCAACTAAGAAGGCATGACCTCAAGCCCGTGGCTAGGGGATGGTTGGAGTTCATCCAATGCTCAATCATTCCCACTAGCAACCGGTCCGAAGCTACTATAGACCGGGCTATCATGATACATAGCATCATGATTGGAGAGGAAGTGAAAGTTCATGAGGTTATATCCCAAGAACTCTACAAGGTGGCGGACAAGTCCTCTCCTTTGGCAAGGTTAGCCTTCCCTCATCTCATTTGTCACCTTTGCAATTCGGTTGGAATTGACATAGAGGGAGACATTCTCATTGATGAGGACAAACCCATCACTAAGAAAAGGATGGAGAAAACAAGAGAACCTCATCAAGAGCATGAGGAAATTCTTCATCATGAAATCCCTGAGATGCCTCAAGGGATGCATCTTCCTCCACAAAACTATTGGGAGCAAATCAACACCTCCCTAGGAGAATTAAGTTCCAACATGGGACAACTAAGGGTGGAGCACCAAGAGCATTCCATCCTCCTCTATGAAATTAGAGAAGATCAAAGAACCATGAGAGAGGAGAAACAAAGGCAAGGAAGAGACATTGAGGAGCTCAAGCACTCCATAAGATCTTCAAGAGGAAGAACAAGCCGCCATCACTAAGGTGGACCCGTTCTTTAATTTCTTTGTTCTTTATTTTCTGTTTTTTTGAAAATTGTTCTTTATGTTTATTTAAGTTTGTGTCTTTATTACATGATCATTAGTGTCTAAGTGTCCATGCCTTAAAGCTATGAAAATGAATCCATCACCTTTCTAAAATGAAAAATGTTTTTAAATTGAAAAAGAAAAAGAAGTGCATGAATTTCAAATTTTAAAACAGTTTACTTATCTTGATGTGGTGGCAATACTATTGTTCTTCTGAATGAATGCTTGAACAGTGCATATTTTTGAATTTGATTGTTTATGAATGTTAAAATTGTTGGCTCTTGAAAGAATGAAAGAAAAAGGAGAAATGTTATCTGATGATCTGAAAAATCATAAAATTGATTCTTGAAGCAAGAAAAAGCAGTGAAAAGCTTGCAGAAAAAAAAGAGAGGAAAAGCAAGCAGAAAAAGCCAATACCCCTTTAAACCAAAAGGTAAGGGTGATAAAAAGGATCCAAGGCTTTGAGCATTAGTGGATAGAAGGGCCCACAGGAATAAAATCCTGGCCTAAGCGGCTAAACCAAGCTGTCCCTAACCATGTGCTTGTGGCGTGAAGGTGTCAAGTGAAAACTTGAGACTGAGCGGTTAACGTCGAGGTCCAAAGAAAAAAGAAGAGTGTGCTTAAGAACCCTGGACACCTCTAATTGGGGACTCTAGCAAAGCTGAGTCACAATCTGAAAAGGTTCACCCAGTTATGTGTCTGTGGCATTTATGTATCCGGTGGTAGTACTGGAAAACAAAGTGCTTAGAGCCACGGCCAAGACTCATAAAGTAGCTGTGTTCAAGAATCAACATACTTAACTAGGAGAGTCAGTAACACTATCTGGATTCTGAGTTCCTATAGATGCCAATCATTCTGAACTTCAAAGGATAAAGTGAGATGCCAAAACTATTCAGAGGCAAAAAGCTAAAAGCCCCGCTCATCTAATTAATACTGATCTTCATAGATGTTTTTGGAATTCATTGTATATTCTCTTCTTTTTTATCCTATTTGATTTTCAGTTGCTTGGGGACAAGCAACAATTTAAGTTTGGTGTTGTGATGAGCGGATAATTTATACGCTTTTTGGCATTATTTTTAGTATGTTTTTAGTATATTTTAATTAGTTTTTATTATATTTTTATTAGTTTTTAAATACAAATCACTCTTCTGGACTTTACTATGAGTTTGTGTGTTTTTCTGTGATTTCAGGTATTTTCTGGCTGAAATTGAGGGACCTGAGCAAAAATCTGATTCAGAGGCTGAAAAAGGACTGCAGATGCTGTTGGATTTTGACTTCCCTGCACTCAAAGTGGATTTTCTGGAGCTACAGAAGCCCAATTGGTGAGCTCTTAATTGCGTTGAAAAGTAGACATTCTGGGCTTTCCAGCAATATATAATAGTCTATACTTTGCCCGAGATTTGATGGCCCAAACAGGCGTTCCAAGTCAGCTTAAGAATTCTGGCGTTTAACTCCAAAACTGGCACAAAACCTGGAGTTAAACGCCCAAACTAGCACAAAAGCTGGCGTTTAACTCCAAGAAAAGTCTCTACACATGGAAGCTTCAATGCTCAGCCCAAGAACACACCAAGTGGGCCCGGAAGAAGATTTCTGCATTAATTACTGATTTCTGTAAACCTAGGCTACTAGTTTTCTATAAATTGGACCTTTTGCTATTGTATTTTCATACTTTTGATACACTTGATATACTTTGATAGACCTTTTCACGTTTGGGGCCTGGCCTTACGGCCATGCCTAGACCTTGTTCTTATGTATTTTCGACGGTGGAGTTTCTACACACCATAAATTAAGGTGTGGAGCTCTGCTATTCTTCATGAATTAATACACAGTACTATTGTTTTTCTATTCAACTCAAGTCTATTTCTTCTCCAAGATATTCATTCGTTCTTCAAATTGATGAATGTGATGATCTGTGACACTCATCATCATTCTCACCTATGAACATGTGCCTGACAACCACCTCTGTTCTACTAGTAATGGCTTGAATGCGTATCTCTTGGGTTTCTAATCTAAGATTGGAACCTTCGTGGTATAGAATAGAATTATTGGTGGCCATTCTTGAGATCCGGAACGTCTAAACCTTGTCTGTGATATTCTGAGTAGGATCTGGGAAGGGATGACTGTGACGAGCTTCAAACTCGCGATTGTGGGGCGTGTGACAGATGCAAAAGGATCAATGGATCCTATTCCGACATGATCGAGAACCGACAGCTGATTAGCCGATGTTGTGACAGAGCATCAGGACCATTTTCACTGAGAGGACGGGAAGTAGCCATTGACAACGGTGATGCCTAACATAAAGCTTGCCATGGAAAGGAGTATTAATGATTGGAAGAAGGCAATAGGAAAGCAGAGGTTCAAGGGGAACAAAGCATCTTCATACGCTTATCTGAAATCCACCAATGAATTACATAAGTATCTCTATCTTTATTTTATGTTTATTTTCATCACCTTAAACTCCATAACCATTTGAATCCGCCTGACTGAGATTTACAAGATGACCATAGCTTGCTTCAAGTCGAAAAATCTCCGTGGGATCGACCCTTACTCACGTAAGGTTTATTACTTGGACGACCCAGTGCACTTGCTGGTTAGTTGTGCGGAATTGTGACAAAGTGTGATTCACATTTGAGAGCTCCAAGTCTTTGGCGCCATTGTTGATGATCACAATTTTGTGCACCAGTCTTCCAAGCAGGATTGATGATGGCCTTCCTGAGTCATTAGGGGCATTTCCAAGATATAGAAGTCAATGGAAAATGTGAGTCCCTTAATGCTCACTAATACATCTTTAGCAATTCCAACCACTGTAATAATGCTTTTATCTGCTAACATAAAACGAGCTACCGACCTTTTTAAGGGAGGGAGCCTCAAAGTATCATATATAGACAAAGGCATTATACTAACACACGCTCCTAAATCACACATGCAGTCAAAAAATATCACACCTCTAATAGTACAGTTAACCATACATGGACCTGGATCACTACACTTTTCAGGTATACCTCCCATTAAATCAGATATAGAACTACCTAAGGGAATAGTTTCTAATTCATTAATTTTGTCTTTATGTATACATAAATCTTTTAGAAACTTTGCATATTTAGGTACCTGCTGAATAACATCAAAAAGGGGAACAGTTACCACAACTTTTTTGAATATTTCTACCATTTTGGGATCAAGTTCCATCTGCTTCCTGGGCTTCCTTGCAATTTGTGGAAATGGAATAGGAAGGGCATTTTCTGCAGCGTCTGCAACCCTTGGTGCTTCTTTCTGTGGTTGAGCTTCTTCTTCTTCAACCATGTCTTGTACGTCCTCTTCCTCTTCAGCATCTTCAACCTCCACCACCTCTTCAGCTGAGGCGTGTTCTGGTGGGTTTGGCTCCTCCTGATTCCTCTCTTGCAGTGTGGTTCCGGACCTTAGGGTGATGGCATTGATGCCACCCTTTGGATTGGGTAGGGGTTGAGAAAAAATTCCACTGGAGCTTGCATGTTGAGTATTTGAAGTATTGGATGATCCCATCTGAGAGATGAGAGCTTGTATAGCGGATGTTAGACCGTTAAGTAAACTTTCCATGTTCTTTTGTCCTTGCGCAATGGATTAAAACATCTCGTCATTCAGAGAGGAATTAGAATAAGTGATCTGGGGAATTTGTTGTTGGTTGTGCTGTGGTCCTTGGGATTGCCTCAGGTGAGGTGCTCTGTAAGGCTGGTTCTGGTTCTGCTGCCTGTTGTTATTATTATTCCACCTCTAATTTCCCTGATTGTCTCTACCTCCTCTGTTATTGTTGTCCCTCTAGCCCTGGTTAGAATTATCTATCCAACCTTGGTTGGAATTGTCCTGCCATCCATGGTTTTAGCTGCCACCTTGATTGTATCCTTGATTGGGGCGGTCATAAAAGTTATGAGTGGCTGCCACAGTATTGTCTTCCTGCTGGAGCTGCGGATATTCATCAGTATAATGACTATAATTAGCACAGATCTCGCATACTCTTTGTGGAACCAACTGTTGGCTTTGCTGTGGTGGAGAAGGTTGAGCTTGCTGAGCTTGTTGTTGACTCAACTGCATCTGCCTCAGTAAGTTGGTCATTTCACATATAGTCTGAGTCAGAGCAGTAGTCTCTTTGCTAGAAGATACCTCTGCAACAGCTTTTGATCGGCTTTGTTTATGCCTGTGATTCGTAGTAGATTCAGCCAAGTCGCTGATCAATTGCCATGCCTCATCAGTGGTCTTGGTACTTTTTCATAGACCCATTGCTAGCACTTTCTAATGTGGTCTTATCTTGAGGCCTCATGCCCTGTGTGACGTAGCCGAGCAACACTATCTTGTCAATCATATGGTGGGGACATGCTTCCAGAAGATTGTTGAAGCGCTCCCAGTATTCGTAGAGAGTCTCGGATTCGTCCTGAACAATCATGGAAATGTCTTTTCTCAGTTTATCAATAACTTCAGCTGGAAAGAATTTTTCTAAAAATTCTCTTCTGAGCGTATCCCAGTTAGAAACAGTTGCTGCGGGTTGAGTGTAGTACCACTCTCTCGCCTTTCCCTCAAGAGAGAATGGAAAGGCTTTTAACAAAATAGAAGTTTCATCTGTACCATCACGCCTGACAGTAGAACAGGCTGCCTGGAAATCCCTAAGGTGCTTGATAGGCTCTTGAGCAGGTAAGCCATGAAACTTAGGCATCAAGTTGAGTAGTGCAGTCTTGAGTTCAAAATCCACAGCCACCGCTGGGTGATGCACTTGATATAGTTGCAGTGTAAAATCAGGGGCTCCAGCTTCCTGGATAGTAACTCTCCTAGGTGCTGCCATGTCACCTGCACATAAATCAACCAAATCAGTAGAAAGGGAGCTTGTTTCTTCCTTAAGTGACGTTTCAGATTCGTCCTCGGAGAGAACTAACCGACGCCGAGCTTGCCTTATACGTGAAATAGTTCTTTCAATCTCAGGATCAAATACTGGCAAGCTTGGATCAGGAAGTGAACGCGTCATTCAATGAAAGAAACATGCAGCTCATAGTAGCAAAATAAAATAAAATGCAAATAAATAAATTCCAATCAATAACTTAGCACTCTATTGCAACTCCCCGGCAACGGCGCCAAAAATTGACATGGCAAAAATTGGCGGATTAAGAAATTAATATAAGAGATACATTGCAAGTACAGTTCTTAACCAACAAAAATCTGCTTATCAATTTAGAAGGGTTGTCACAAAATTAGAATAAAAATACTGGGAGTATGAATCCCAGGTCGTCTCCCAACGAGTTGCAGAAGGTGTGCTATTCTATTAATCAGATGTTTTCCAAATTGGTTTTGAGTTTGATAACAGGAAATTAAATTAGAGAATTTATGTAATTTAAATAAAACTCTTGATCGGGAGTAGATTGATCGGAAGTTCTATCCTTGTTGGAGTCCTCCCAAGATTAATTGATAATTGAAGGTTGTTCTGCTCAGTTATCCTTTACTAGGTAGAGGAAAGTCAAGCAAGTTGGAAGTTTACTTCTGATCACAAGTTCTAATCCTCTCCCTTGGGAAGGATTAGTGTCAGTGACTAGAGAGCCATCCAACAATAAACCCAATTACAATTTTTACTTTTGAGCATTCCAACTTAAGGTTCTTCTTTCAATCAACTCCCAATCAAGTTAGGGAATTACTCGCTCATTATGAATGTAAACTTCACAAAATAGGAAAGGGAAATAAAGAAAGACATGATAAATAATAATAATCAAAGAGACCAATTAAACATAAAAATAGTTCTTGTATTAATAAATTCTAAAAATAATCCAATAGTAATTCTAAACAAATTAAGGATATGAAAGAGTAAGTGACAAGTAAGGAAAATAAACTAGAATGATGAAGTCTTGGCAGAGGTAATAACTCTTCTCAATATCCCAATCCAAAAAGCAATAAAAACAAAATCCTAAGAACTATGGATGTGTAGAGAAAAAACCTAGAGGAGGAGTAAAATCAGATCTAAAAACTAGAAAATTATGTGGAATCAGTTGTCCCCCTTGGTCTCTGTATGTTCCCTGGCTCTAATCTGCTTTTTTGGCCCGAAAACTGGGTCAAAACATGGCCCAAAATCGCCCCTAGCGAATTCTGCAAATTCTGCAGATTGCGCACGTCACGCGATCGCGTCATCCAGCGTTTTGCCTTGCCACGCATGCGCGTCGTCCACGCATTCGCGTCACTCGTACAATTTCCAATCCATGCGTTCGCGTCAGGCACGTGAGCGCGTCACTACAATTTCTCCATTTCGCGCGGTCGCGTGTGCCATGCGTCCGCGTCGCTTCTCGCTGGTCATCCCCTTAATTTCTTGTGTTCCTTCCATTTTTGCAAGCCTCCTCTCCAATCTCCAAGTCATTCATGCCCTATAAAGCCTGAAACACTTAACACAGGGATCACGACATCGAATGGAATAAAGGAGAATTAAAATACATAATTAAAAGTCTCTAGGAAGCAAGTTTTCATCCATGGAGTAATTTTGGGAAGGAATTGTAAATACATGCTAATCATATGAATAAGTGGGTAAAGACTTGATAAAACCACACAATTATACACAATATAAACCATAAAATAATGGTTTATCAATGGTTCTACCACACCCTTGAGAGGATTACTTCTCACCCTTGTGTGTTGTGTAGCTTCGGCAATATCCTTTATCAAATTCCAAGCTTCTTCCTCCGTCTTATTTTTTGAAAGGGAACCACCGCTAGAAGCGGTAAGCAATCTTCTATCTTCCACACAAAGACCTCCGGTGAAGTAGCTAATGAGCAAGTGAGTGTTCATTCCATGATGCGGACAAGATTCCAATAGCCTCTTGAACCGAGACCAATACTCATACAAACTCTCTTGGTCTCTTTGCGTTATGCCCGAAATCTCTTTTCGGATGTAGTCAGTCTTCTCTGGTGGGAAGAACTTATCTAGAAACTCTCTTCTCAAGAAATCTCAATTAGTCACAATCTCATCCGGTAGCGAATAAAACCATGTCTTTGCTTGCCCTTCAAGAGAGAAAGGGAAGGCAAAAACCATGATAGCCACCTCATCGGCTCTATGCCTTCGAGCCGTAGAACAAGCAACTTGAAAATCTCTTAGATGTCGGATGGGGTCTTGACCCGGCAACCCATGATATTTAGGAAGTAGATGTATCAAGCTATTCTTCAATTCAAAGTTTGGATCAAGGTTAGGATACCTTGCTTGCAACGGTTGAAGTATGATATCCGGAGCTCCTTGCTCATGCAAAGTGATCCGTCGTGGCTCCGCCATGTGTGGCTTACCTGTAGGATGTAAAGATGTATTATTAGTGCCAACAGAAGAATAGGAAGTAGCGGACTCCAAGTCACTCTCGGTACCTCCTAGTGATTCGGTATGTTCCTCAAGAGAGGCCAAAGTACTAGCCGTATAATCCAACCGCCGTCTAGCTTGCCCAGTATGTAACAAAGTTCTTTCAATCTCGGGATCAAAATCGGCTAAGCTAGAATTCGGTTGAGACCGAGTCATCAAACTTGAGAGTGATAGCACAAATGTAAAAGAAATCTAAACTATGGCTAAGTATTGAAAGCAATTAAAATATCTACAATATTCACATATTCACATAACCAATATCAAGGCATATGTTGCAACCACTTCCCGGCAATGGCGCCAAAAATTTGATGCGACTCCAAGGGTGTATTGGTAAAGATTTTCCTCAATAAAATTGCGTTGCAAGTATAGCTCTACCAACAACAATCCTCGGGTATCAAATTTAGAAGAGGGATTTGGTTGTCACAAGTTCAACCCCAATAGAAATAACCGAAGTATTCAAACATCGGGTCGTCTCACAAGGAATGGGCAAACATGTGCTTCAACATTGGTTAGAAATCCGGGGTTGTGAGTTACGAGCAAGAAAATAAATAGAAATCTTAACAAGCAAGTAATCTTAAATTGCAAGAAACTAATTAAATTAACTAAGCAAGACATGAGCAATTCCAATGAACAAGTAACATCCCACATAATTCTATTCTAAACCAAACAAGTAACTATAACTAAGACAAGTAATTGAGAATTTTGGTTTTCAAATATGAATAATAAAAGCAACTCTTGGCTAGGTATGAGAATTGGGGTCACCATCCTTGTCTAATAACCATATCTTGACAATTATGAGGAACCAAACTCATTAAGTCTACTTCTATACTTGAAGTACGTCAAATGGTTTGGTCAACATCAACCCATAAGTTCTAACCTCACTATTAATTAACTTAATAGAAGGTTAGCGTCAATGGCTATCAAATTGACCACTAAGAGCTCCCAAATCATCAAATCCATTAGACCCAATGACTCAAGTTTACCCAATTCCCTTAGCCTAGGCCAAGAGTAAAGAGAACTACTCCATAATCAAAGTAAACATTTCATCAAACTCATGGTAAGCATTAACAAAAGACATGTTCAAAATAGCAATTAAATTGAAATTAACAAGTACCCACTAACAATTATCAACATACAATCATCCAAACAACACAATTAAACATAGAAATCATCAATGTAATATCAACATGTCAAGATTCACAACATTCATGAAATGGGTATAAAATGACAATTGAAAAGAATTCATAAAACTACCACAAGATCTAAGTAAAATTATACTAAGGAATTCAAATTGAACAATTAAAACTAGTAATTAACAAGATCCAATTTAGAATTCAACAAGAGAAGATCAAATTAAAACTAGATCTAGAGAGGAACAAGGGTTGCTCTCTCTAGAAGAACAAAGAACCAAAAAACTAGCTAAAATTGTGTCTTAGTGTAAAATGATTCATCCCCCCTTTCCCCTAGCATCCTTGGGTCTTTTCCATGCAGAAACAGCTTGAAATTGGGCATGATGAGCCTCAGAAATCACCAGGCACGATTTCCTTTAATGAGGTCACATGCAGCTTCCAACGCGTGCGCGCCATGCGTGTGTGCGCGCCGATTGCTTTCGTGATCCACGCGTGCGCACCAAGTGCGCGTGCGCGTCGATAGGAATCTTCTGATCCGCGCGAATGCGTCCATCCTTGCGTGCCGCTTCCAGCCAACCTCATCCACGCGTGCGCGTGGAGTGCGCGGTTGCGCCAATGCTGCTTTTTCTAAAATTTTAATTCTTCATGTTCCTCCCTTGTTCATGCTTTCTTCCTCTCTTCTAGGCCATTCCTACCCTATAATTCCTGAAATCACTCAACAAATACATCACGGCATCGAATGGCAATAGAAGAAGATTAAAATATGGCAATTTTAAAGCAAAATAAGCATGTTTTTCATCATGGAGCAATATTAGGAAGTGAACACAAAACCATGCATTTCTTGTGAATAAGTGTGAGAAATATTGACAAAACCCCCCAAATTCTACACAATATAAACCACAAAATTGGAGTTTATCAATAATCTTGGATAAGATATGTTTGTGTGTTTGTAATAATATTTTATAGTTTGTTTTTTGGTTTTTTTTTGACATTTTTTATTATAATTTCCATATGAATGTTAAACATAGGGAGATGGGGAATAGGCCCCGTGGGAAATGCGGGGAATGCGGGGAACGAGGATGGGGACAATTATTCCCCCATGGCAGAGAATGGGGCGGGGACGGGGATTAATTTTGGGGGCGGGGACGGGGAGCAGGGCGGCATGCCCCGCCCCCGCCCCGCCCCATTGACATCCCTATGCCTGCCCCTGATGATGATGATGAGGGTCCTCCTTTAGTATCGATAGCCAAAGCTTCCGTAGCCCCTTCTGCTGGGTCGTGCGCAGTTCCTTCCACCGAGGTGATCCCTCCTGGTCCCGAGCCCGACGTGGAAATCTTGAATGGTCTGGACGGAGTTGTTGGAACCACCCCGATCTCGGCTATCCCACCTTCTCCTAGAGATGCAGCTATTGGGGCGAATTTGGATCCTTTATGATTCTCTTTTTCATACCCCCTTTAATATGTATTTGATGTGGTCTGACCTGTGGACCTTTTGAACTTCTGGTTTTGTAACCCCCTTTTTTGGGTGATTTCTTGACATTTTTGCTAGTTGCTTCTTAGAAACCTTTGTTTTTTTAATTAAAAGCACTTTTAACTCTTGGGTTGTCATTGGACAATACTTGAGCCTTTAATATTTTAATTTTTGTATTTCAGCTTGTCTTGGTGATGCACCAATTTAACCCTTGCATGATTTTTTGTGTCTTTGGCGACGTGGCCCTGGTGAGGAATTTATAACCACAAACTAACCGGTAAGTGCACTGGATCGTACCAAGTAGTACCTCAAGTGAATGAGGGTCGATCCCACGAGGATTGATGGATCAAGCAACAATGGTCAAGTGATTTGCTTAGTCAGACAAACATAAACTAGTGTTTGGGGTCTCAATTGCATTAAACAGTAATTCAGGAAATCAGAAAAGCAAACAATAAACTGGTGTAAATAATATGGAAGAAAACAGTTAAGGCTTCAGAGTTATCTATTTTCCGGATTGAATTTTCTTACTAACTATTTTAATCATGCAAGATTTAATTCATGGCAAACTATGTGTGACTAAACCCTAATTCCTTAGACTTTTTTAGTCTCCTCTACAATTCATCAACCGCTAATTCTTTGGTTACTTAATTCCAATTAGAGGGTGAAGTTCAATTCTAGTTTATATGTCATAAAAATCCTAATTACACAAAAATACCACTTGTTTCATTAAGGTCCACGCTGAACTTGAAAATTTCCAAGTTCAGCGTGGAGGAGGCAGTGGCTTCTTCATTGGTTTTCCTTTGAAAATAACCCAAGTTTAGCGTGGGGTGATATGCACATTCCCCTTTGGAGTTTCTTCAAGCTGGCGCTGAACTTGGAGATCCTCAAGTTCAGTGTGGAGGAGGCCGAATCAAATGGAAGAAAAGGGTATACTATTATATATCGTTGGAAAGCTCTAGATGTTATCTTTCCAATGCTACTGGATTCACGTTAATTGGACCTCTATAACACAAGTTATTTATGTTTGAGTGCAAGGAGGTCAGGGTTGACAGCATCATTCGCTTTCTTCCTTTTCTGCTACAAAACTCCATCAAATCCATCCGAACGCTACCTAAAATAAATAGAAATTGCACACAACTCAAAGTAGCATTCATAGAGGTTAAAATATATTAAATCTTGATTAAACTTAGCAATTCAAGTGCAAATTTACTAGGAAAAGACAGAGAAGATGCTCACGCATCACAACACCAAACTTGAATTGTTGCTTGTCCTCAAGCAACCTAAACTAGTACATGGTCAAGATGTGAATTTGTATGAGGAGCCAGAGTTCAGTTATGCTCATGTCTCTTCTTAAAGTGGAGTTTATCTATTGTAATTTTGAACAGTTTTGGCATCTCACTCTCTTTTGAATCAGAGGAATATCACTGTCATTCAGAATTAGAATCCGGATCATATTATGAATTCTCTGATCTTTATACTTCAGTTTTAATCCTTGAACATAACAAATTTCCTTTAATTCCCTTTTCCTTGGTGCTTTGCACCTTGAGCCTAGCCGTGACTTTAAATGTTTTGTCTCAAGCTTCACTTGACACAAAAACACCTCAAGTACTTGACTGGGGAACTCTCTTTAAGTTCTGATTTTTTTTTCAGTTCTTCCCAGACAGTGGTGCTCAAAGCCTTTGGCATACTCTACTAAATGTATTTAGCCTCGACTCTAGATATTCTGTCTCAAGCATTACTTGACACAAGAACACCACAAACATATGACTAAGGAAATAACTCTTTGAGCTTTTAATCATATCTGATCTCCTTAGTCATTGATGCTCAGAGCCTTGGACCTTGCTTTTATTTTTCTTCTGCTGTTTCTTTTTGCTTCAAGGATTAAGCTTTCACTAATTTCAGAGAAGTCATAATAGTTCTCTAAATTCCTGTTCCTCATACATCAACATCCCTTGATTCAAATTCAAATATACATTGTTCATGTCATTCATTCAGAATCACAAATAATACCACCACATTTAGGTAAACAAGACTAATCTTAAATATAAACTCAATTTCTCATGCATTACATCTTTTTCTTCTTTCTTTTCTTTTGATTTCAAGCTCAGTGAGCAATACATGAAACACTCTTTCAGAAAAAAAATCAAATAACAAAATAAACAGTAAATTAAACTAGAACCTAGGAATTGAAATAAAAACTGATCATGCAATAACAAAAATAGCAGAAAACAGGAACCTAATCATAATAAGAAAGGGAGAAAATGTAGAATGAAAGGAAATTAAGCACCTCAGTGATCCTAGTGGCCATCTCATTCTTCTGGCTATGCTCCTTCGTGGAGATGATTTGCCTCCCTTTGGTGTCATTAAAATAAACAGAAAATCCACAAGCACAACACCAAACTTAAAAGTTTGCTTGACCTCAAGCAAAGAAGAACTGAAAACAGAGAGGGACATAAAAAAACATACGAAAGAGTAAAAATAAATATTAGTGCAAAGAAAAAAAGAATGATAAAAGGACAAGAGAGATGAAAATAATTAAAAGATATATATATATATATATATATATATATATATATGTGAGGGGAGGGGGAACATAGATATGGAATGGGATGGGGTTCTGAAAGGAAGGATGAGGAAAGGTGTTTATGGGGAGGGAACGGATGAGAGGGTTGGTTTGGGATTGGCATGTTCGAAAGGGGTGGGGTATTGATGTGGTCGGTTTTATTGGGAAGGAAGGAGGGAAAGGTGTTTGGTGAAAGGTTATAGGGAGTGGGGGTAGCTGAAAAAGGGGAGGAATCAATCAGAGGGGGCATGTGATTTGGTTGAGATTTGGTAAGGTGATATGATTCCACGCTGAACTTGATGAGAGGCAAGTTTAGTGCCAGCTCTTTGGCTTGTTTGTGCTCCTTTTATGCGTCGTTCACCACGCTGAATTTGGGAATTCTCAAGTTCAGCATGGACTTTCCATCAAATGCATGCTATTTGCGTCGTTTACCACGTTAAATTTGGGATTTTCCAAGTTCAGCGTGGACCTGGCAGAATCAACCCTCTCCAGAGTGAGTACAATTTTTCTAAGTGTCCAGTTCCTGTTCTAAAATTTTTGCATGATCAAAACATACGTAAAACAAAGGAAAAACAGTAGAAATTCATTAAAAATCAAATAAATAATAAAATTAACTCAACGGAAAATAAACTAAGGATATGTAAGTATCGAGTTGCCTCTCGACAAGCGCTTATTTACTGTCACTAGCTTGACGGTCAGCTCCTCTAAGGAGGAGGATCATAGGGGCTCAGCTCTTCACCCCTCACTGTGAATCTTCTCCCTGTGTCCCCATAAATTAGCTCAATATGCTCCAGAGAGAGGATTCTATTTACTATATAAGTGAACACTGGATTGCTAGTCAACACCACCTTCATTCCTGGGGAGAAGTCTTCAGTAGAAATCTTTTTGTTTCTCCATTTCCTGGGTACTTTCTTCTTTTTGGGAACCTCCGCCTTGGTGGATGATGCATTCCCGACACCAAACTTAGGTTTGATGTCAGGAGGAATTTTATTGATTGTTACCAAAGGAGGCTTGAGCTGCAAATTCTGTTGTGCATCATAAGGGGGTTCTTGAAGGTTTGGATCAATAAGCTCAGTCTGCATGTACCTCTCTTCTTCACCTGTTGAATGTATATCTTTGAAGACATGAAAGACTAGGTGCTCATCATGCACTCTAAGCACTAATTCACCCACTTCTACATCAATTAGAGCTCTCCCAGTGGCTAGGAATGGCCTTCCTAGAATTATAGAGGCATTCTCATCCTCCCCCGTGTCAAAAATCACAAATCTACTGGGAGGAAGAACTTACCCACTTTGACCAAGATATTCTCCACTAATCCATATGCAGGCTTTATAGATGTGTCTGCCATCTGTAATGCTATCCTTGTGGGTTGTGCCTCTTGGATTTGCAACTTCTTCATCACAGACAAGGGCATTAGATTTATGCTTACCCCCAGATCACATAGAGCTTTCTCAAAGGTGGTGCTCCCAATGGTGCATAAAATTCGAAAGCTCCGTAGATCTGGTATCTTCTTTGGCAAGTTATTCTGAATTATGTCACTACATTCCTTAGTTAAGACCACTGTCTCATCTCCCTTTAAAGGCTTCTTCTTTGTTAATAGCTCCTTCATGAACTTGACATAGAGAGGCATTTTCTCCAAAACCTCAGCAAAAGGAATATTGATTTGCAACTTTCTGAAGACTTCCAAGAACTTTGAAAACTGCTTGTCCTTGGTATCCTTTTGAAGTCTTTGAGGATATGGCATTTTAGGCTTGTACTTGGGCGCCTTAGGCAATGTAGGATGAGTGTCAAGAGAGACTGGGAATGGATTATCTGCACACCTAGGAGGGACGTGCTCCACCTCTTCTTTCTTCTCCTCTGGTGCTTCTTTTTCAACAGGCTCCTTAGTAACTTGTACTTCCGTACTTGCCACTTGTCCACTTATCAAGGTGATAGCCTTGCATTCCTCTCTTGGATTTGGAATTGTGTTACCAGGAAGGCTAGTAGTGGTCCTCTGATCAATTTTATTAACTTTTGTGGCTAATTGACCCATCTGAATCTCCAAGTTCTTGATTGATGCTCTAATTTTCTGTCTAAAACTTGCCAATTTTGCTTCCAAATCATTGTTCTGCTGGGGCTGAGAAGTTACTTGCTAAGATGACTAAAACTGGTGGTTATTAAAATTATTCTGTTGAAAACCACCCTGTGAATTATTATTAAAATTTTGTGGCCTTTGAGGTTGCTTTCTCCACCCAAAATTTGGGTGATTTCTCCACCCTTGATTGTAGGTCTTAGAATAGGGATCATTATTGGGGTTTCTAGGAGCATTTCTCATGTAATTGACCTGTTCAGTAGAAGATTGAGCATAATTATAATTCTCATTTTGTATAAAATTACCTGTCATATCATAAGGGACCTCTTGAGGTGGATTTTGGGTGTTGATAGCTGAAACTTACATTCCACTCAACTGTTGAGTAAGTAGATTTATTTGCTGAGACATAAGCTTGTTCTGAGCAAGAAGAGCATTAACAGCTTCCACTTCCAACACGCCTCTCTTCTGAGAGGTCTCAGAGTGCAAAGGATTCCTGTTGGAGGAATATAAGTATTGGTTGTTAGCAATCAACTCAATAAGTTCAATAGTCTCCTCTAGTGTCTTCTTCATGTGCAAAGAACCACCTGCAGAATTATCCAAGCGCATCTTAGACATTTCACATAAGCCCTCATAAAAGATATCCAGTTGAGTCTATCTAGAGAACATGTCTAGAGGGCACTGCCTAGTAAGTAGCTTGAATCTCTTCCAAGCTTCATAAAGGGTCTCACCATCTTTCTGTCTGAAAGTCTGAACCTCCAACCTTAGCTTAGTCAGCTTTTGAGGTGGGAAAAATTTAGTTAGAAAGCCAGTGACAATCTTGTCCCAAGTATCTAGACTCTCCTTGGGTTGAGAATCTAACCACAACTTTGCTCTATCTCTCACAAAAAATAGGAAGAGCATGAGTTTCTACACCTCAGAACTCACTCCATTGGTTTTTACAGTATCACAAATCTGCAGAAAATCAGAAATAAACTGATTTGGGTCTTCCTAAGGGAGTCCATGATACTGACAATTTTGTTGCACAAGAGTAACTAGCTGTGGCTTCAGTTTAAAATTATTTGCAGCTATTCGAGGCACCACAATACTTTTGCCATAAAGGTCTGCATTAGGAGCAGTATAAGAGCCAAGCACTCTGATGCGTGGCAGAAGTTAGACCAATTAAGAAATTATAATATAATAGAACAGAGTTGCGAGTATAGCTCTTAACCAGCTAAAATCTGCCTCATCAATTTAGAAAGGTTGTCACAAAATTTAGAATAAAAATACTGGGAGTATGAGTCCCAGGTCATCTCCCAACGAGTTTCTAGAAAGGGTGCTAAGTTATTAATCAGGAGTTTTCCGAGAATTTTGAGAGTCGAATGACAGAAAATAAATAATTGTAATTAAGTGCAATGAAAATTAAAAAGAATTTATATTATTCAAAATAAAAAGCCTTGACTGGGGGAATGATTAATTGGAAGTTCTATCCTTGTTGGAATTCTCTCAAGTGTAGTATAAAGAGGTTATTATTTTCACTTAGTTAACCCTTACTAAATAAAGGAAAGTCAAGTGATTGAGCTAACTCTTATTCGCAAATCCTAGTCCTCTCCCTTACGAAGGTCTAGCGTTAGTAAATATAGAATTAGCCAACAACTTCCAATTTAACTAACCACTTGAGCATTCCAACTCAAGTGTCTCCTCTTAATCAACCCCCATGTCAAGTAGGGAATCTACTCTATTGACATGGATACCATCCTTGTTATTGGGAGTTTGGAATAGAAAAGAGACATGATAATTTAAATAAAATAGTGATTCAAAATTAATTAAAAGTAAAAGTAATCCTTTGCATTAACAATCCATAAAAATAATCCAATTGTAACTCTAAACAAGAATTAAGAATATGGAATAAATAAAAGAGTAAGAAATCAAACTAGAATAGTATCTTCAACGGAGGTGATGACTTTTCAATATCCAAAAGCAAAAGTAATAGACTATGAATATATGAATGTAAAGAAAACCTAGAGGAATAGTGAATTCTCTCTCTAGATTCAGATCTAAAATCCTAAAACTACGCTAAATGAGAATATGTGAAAATCTGTTGAGTCTCTGCATGTTTCCTGGCTTTATTCTATTTTTATGGGCCAAAAATTGGGTCAAAACTCGGCCCGAAATTGCCCTAGTGTTTTCTGTTATTTCTGCAGATCGCGCAGGTCACGCGTACGCGTCAGTCATGCGTGCGCGTCATTTGGCGAATTTTCTTGTCATACATACGCGTCAGGCACGCGCACGCGTCTTTTGTGCAGACTCCAATCCATGCGTACGCGTTAGGCACGCGCACGCGTCTTTTGTGCATACTCCAATCCATGCGTACGCGTCAGGCACGCGCACGCATCGCTGCAAATTTCTCCATTCCGCGCGCTCGCGTGAGCCATGCGTGCGCGTCGGTACTCGCTTGTCATCTCCTTAGTTTTTTGTGTTCCTTCCATCTTTGCAAGCTTCCTCTCCATTCTCTAAGCCACTCCTGCCCTATAAAGCCTAAAACACTTAACACATGGATCACGGCATCGAATGGTATAAAGGAGAAGTAAAATATACAATTTAAAGATCTCTAGGAAGCAAGTTTTCAACCATAAAACAAAACTAGGAAGGGATTATAAAATCATGCAAATCATATGAATAAGTGGGTAAAGACTTGATGAAACCACTCAATTAAACATAAGATAAACCATAAAATAGTGGTTTATCACACTCTTCTAGGTTGCTCATTCCCAACTGGATTTGTCACATTGGCATTACTAGCATTATTATGATCCACAGTGGACTCTGCAGCCTTGTAAAGTCTTGCTTGTTGCAAACACCGCCTCAAAGTCCTTTCAGCTTCATGATCAAAGTCTAACAGAGGTTCTTTGTCCCTGTTCCTACTGATAAATAGACAGAAGATAAGAAAAGATGGGATTCTCTACGTCAGAGTGCAGACAATTTCCGGTGAGGTAACTTGTGTAAAATAATAAAATAAAAATACTAATTAAAACAAATAAATAAAATTCGAAATTACTTGTAAATTTAGGACAAAAATTTTCGAAATTAGGGAGTTAAATAATTAAGAAAAATTAAAATAAAAATAACTAGGAAACACCAAACTTAATTTCAGAAATTAAGAAAAAATAATATAAGATGCAATTTTTTTAAAAAAATTAAAGACAAAAATAAAATAAAACTAATAAAATATAGAAAGTTAAAAAAAATAATGAAAAAAAACAAAACAAAACAAAAATAAAAAAATGAAAATAAAAAGAAAAATAAAAAAAGAACGGACGAGATTTAAAAATAAAAAAAATTAAAAGGAAGTGAAAAAAAGAAAACAGGGGACAGTGGGATGGAAACGAAAGGCAAGGAGAAAGAAAAAAAAAGGAAACAAAAGAAATGAAAAAATAAAAATTAATAATAATAAAAAAATTAATTAAAATAAAAATGATCTAATCTAAGCAATCAAACAACGAATAGTTGTCAATCACTGTCAATCCCCGGCAACGGCGCCAAAAACTTGGTGCGAAATTTATAACCACGAACTAACCGGCAAGTGCATCGGGTCATACCAAGTAGTACCTCAAGTGAATGAGGGTCGATCCTACGAGGATTGATGGATCAAGCAACAATGGTCAAGTGATTTGCTTAGTCAGTCAAATAGAAAGTAGTGTTTGGGGTTTCAATTGCATTAAACAGTAATTCAGAAAATCAGAAAAGCAAACAATAAACTGGTGTAAATAATATGGGAGAAAACAGTTAAGGCTTCAGAGTTATCTATTTTTCGGATTGACTTTTCTTACTAACTATTTTAATCATGCAAGATTTAATTCATGGCAAACTATGTATGACTAAACCCTAATTCCTTAGACCTTTTTAGTTTCCTCTAAAATTCATCAACCGCCAATTCCTTGGTCACTTAATTCCAATTAGAGGGTGAAGTTCAATTCTAATTTATATGCCACAAAAATCCTAATTACCCAAATATAAGAGGATTATATGTCACGTATCCCGTTAAACCCAGATATTTAGAAATTTAGGAGAAATTGTTTTCAAGCTGTTGTTCAAGTAAAGAGCTTTTCCAACTTATACAAGAACTCAATTAGAACCAAGGTCATACTTCCGTTCCACCCAGATTCATAAATTAAAGAACAAAGACAATTCATGAATCATAAATCAGTACATGAATTAAAATAGAAAAATAATAGTATCAATCCGTACAATAGACAGAGCTCCTAACCTTAACAGTGGATGTTTAGTTGCTCATGGTTCAGAGAAAAAACTAGGATTCTCAAAAAATTGAAAATTGCGGAATGAGGTAGAATAGAAGAGAAGAGATCCCCGAAGGGCTGATTTTTTTCCTTTTATATCTAATCCTAATTAATGTAAAATATATTTTCTAAAAATTAAATAATATATTTTTCTATTTATAAAAGAAATAAAGTTAAATCAAAATTTATTAATTGCTTCTCGTGCAACCTCTAGACGTATTGGGGACCACTTGTTTCATTAAGGTCTACGCTGAACTTAAAAATTTCCAAGTTCAGCGTGGAGGAGGCAGTGGCTTCTTCATTGGTTTTCCTTTGAGTCCAACCCAGGTTCAGCGTGGGGTGATATGCACATTCCCCTTTGGAGTTTCTTCAAGCTGGCGCTGAACTTGGAGATCCTCAAGTTTAGCGTGGAGAAGGCCGAATCAAATGGAAGAAAAGGGTAAACTATTATATATCGTTGGAAAGCTCTAGATGTTAGCTTTCCAATGCCACTGGAAAAATGTAAATTGGACCTTTATATCTCAAGTTATTTATGTTTGAGTGCAAGGAAGTCGGGGTTGACAACATCATTCGCTTTCTTCATTTTCTGCTACAAAACTCCGTCAAATCTATTCGAATGGTACCTGAAATAAACAGAAATTGCAAACAACTTAAAGTAGTATTTATAATGGCTGAAATATATTAAATCTTGATTAAACTTAGCAATTCGTGCAAATTTACTAAGAAAAGACAGAGAAGATGCTCACGCATCAGGCCCCTAGGATGTAGATGTTTGGGTTTCCTTGATTTGTCGCCCTTTTCAAGGTAGTGTTTGCTTTACTGACCTCTACCTTTGCCCTTTGGAACGTGCTGATGTCGTCCTTTATGGCTTTGATGTCCGGGCTTTTTAGTCGGTTTTCAACAACTTTCTTAGGTAGTGTTCTTATATAGAACCTTTACTTTTATAGTTTTGGATGACTTTTTAGCTCCGTCTTGAGGTTGCGCTTCCGCTTTAAGTAGCGTCCCTTTTCAGGGCTTGTACCTTTTAGCTGAGCACTTTGGGCCTAGGTTTTTCAACCTTTTTGGCCTTTGTATTGTGTTTGTTCCCTTTTCAGTGATCCTTTCGTTAGTCCGACTTCTCTATCGGGCCTTCTCAAGTTATTTCTGGTAATCCCATTTTTAGTCCGACCTTGTCAGGCCGCTTTATATGGGTTACTTTTTATAACCTCTTGCATTAATTCGAGCTTTATCGTTTCACCTTGCCAACTTCTCTTGGTCGGACGATGAATTTTGCGTTTATGAGCTTCAATTAATGCGTCTTGGTAGGAAACTTTCTTAGGGAACCTTAAAATTTTATTCAAGCAATAGGATAAAATAAGAATGTGTACATGCGGGAGCTTACCCTTCTAGTTCGAGTAGCTTTCAGATCTTGGCCTGGCGCCTCATTAAAAAACCCTTTAGGAAAAAAAGTGCGCCTTGGCCTGAGATCTTTTTCTAGCTATAGTACCTCCTTAGGTTACAGGCATGCCATGACCTCGGTAGCTCCTGCCCTTGGAGGTCGGCCACCCTATAGTAACCTTTTCCTAGTACTTCTATGACTCGGTATGACCCTTTCTAGTTGGCTGCTAGCTTCCCTTCTCCTGACCGACCTGCTCCGATATCATTTCGGATTAAGATGAGGTCGTTGGCGGCGAAGTTTCGTTGGATTACCTTCTGATTATACCTTGGAGCCATTCGACGCTTTAGCGCTTCTTCTCTAATTTGAACTCTTTCTCGGACTTCTGGAAGTAGGTCGAGCTCTTCCCTTTGTGCTTGGAAGTTGGTGTCCTCGTTGTAGAAGATCACCCTAGGGGACCTTTTCTCTACCTCTACGGGAATCATTGCCTCCATTCCGTAAGCAAGTCGGAAGGGTGACTCCCTGGTGGTGGAGTGCGGGGTTGTCCGATATGTCCACAGAACTTGCGGGAGCTCTTCAGCCCAGGCTCCTTTTGCGTCCTGTAGTCTTCGTTTTAACCCAGCCAATATAACTTTGTTGGCAGCTTCCACCTGTCCATTGGCTTGTGGGTGTTCTACAGAGGTAAACTGGTGCTTAATTTTCAAATCGGCTGCCAAGTTCCTAAAGCCCGTGTCAGTGAATTGAGTGCCATTGTCTGTGGTGATGGAGCATGGGACCCCAAACCTTGTGACAATGTTTCGGTATAGGAATTTCCGATTTCTTTCGGCGGTGGCGGAGGCTAATGGTTCTGCCTCGATCTATTTTGTGAAGTAGTCTACTCCTACAATAAGGAACTTGACTTGCCCTGATCCCTGGGGGAATGGTCCGAGGAGGTCGAGCCCCCACTTTGCGAATGGCCAGGGTGAAGTGACGTAGATGAGCTCTTCGGGTGGTGCGATATGAAAGTTGGCATGTTTCTGGTATGGTGGACATGTTTTGACGAACTCTATCGCTTTCTTTTGCAAGGTCGGCTAGTAAAAACCAGTTCGGAGTACCTTTTTGGATAGAGCTCGCGCCCCAAGGTGGTTTCCGTACATGCCACTGTGAACTTCTTCTAGAACTTCCCTTGTAGCGGAGGTGGGGACACATTTTAGGAGGGGTGTGGAGATTCCTCTCCTATATAGGACATCGTACACTATGGTGTAGTACTGTGCTTCTCGTACTAGCTTTTTTGCCTCCTTTTTATCCGCGGGGAGTGTTTCGGATTTGAGGTAGCTGATTATGGGAGCCGTCCACCTTTGGTCCTGGCCTGATATGCTTAGAACCTTCTTTTCTTCCGAGGTTGATGGGTTTTGTAGTGTTTCTTGGATGAGGCTTCTATTGTTGCCCCTGGTTTGGTGCTGGCTAGTTTCGAAAGTGCATCAGCTCGGGTGTTTTGTTCCCGAGGTATATGTTGGATCTTGTATCCCGTGAGTTTTCCGAGCTATTCTTTGGTCTTGTCTAGGTATTTCTTCATGATGGGATCCTTGGCCTGGTAGCTCCCTTCTATTTGCGAGGTGACTACTTGTGAGTTGCTGAAGATGGTAAGCTTTTGTGCTCCAACTTCCCTAGCCAACTTCAAACCAGCCAATAGGGCCTCATACTCGGCTTGGTTATTTGAGGCAGGAAACTCGAACTTTAAGGAGAGCTCGAGTTGAGTTCCCTGGCCACTTTCTAGGATGACACCTACTCCACTCCCAGCTTTGTTTGATGAGCCGTCAACGTAGAGGTTCAAGTTAGTGGGGGTGCTTGGGGTGTCGGTGTATTCCGCGATGAAGTCGGCTAGGTATTGAGACTTGATAGCTGTCCGAGCTTCATAATTAAAGTCAAATTCGAACAACTCCACCGCCCATTGTAGGATTCTTCCAGCTAAGTCGGTTTTCTTTAGGATACCTTTATGGGTTGGTTGGTCCGTATTCTGATAGTGTGGGCCTGAAAGTATGGTCGGAGTCGTCGGGCAGTGAGTATAAGGGCATAGGCGAACTTCTTTATCTTTTGATAGTTTAGTTCATCCCCTTGTAGAGCCGTACTAATAAAGTAGATTGGTTGTTGTCTGCTCTTATTTTCCCTGACAAGGGCTAAGGCTATAGCCCGGCTTCCTACAACGAGGTATAGGATCAGCTCCTCTCCTTGCCGGGGTCGAGTTAGGATGGGTGGTTGCCCTAGGAATGTCTTGAAGTCTTGGAAGGCTTGTTCACACTCTGGGGTCCATTCGAACCTCTTTCTTTTCCTTAGTGTCGGGTAGAAAGGGAGAGATCTCAAGGCCGATCCGGCTAGGAATCTAGACAGAGCCGCTAGTCTCCCGTTGAGTTGTTGTACCTCTTTGACACAGGTCGGGCTTTTCATGCTGAGTATGGCCTGGCATTTATCCAGGTTTTCTTCAATCCCTCTCTGGGTGAGCATGAAGCCCAAGAATTTACCAGCTTCTATCGCGAAGGTGCACTTTGTGGGATTTAGTTTCATCACATGTCTTCTTATGGTGTCGAACACTTCGGCGAGATTAGATAATAATGCATCCTCTCTTTGTGTCTTCACCAGCATGTTGTCTATGTAGACCTCCATTAGCTTTCCAATGTGGTTGGCGAAAACTTTGTTCATCAACCTCTGGAATGTTTTCCCTGCGTTCTTGAGTCCAAATGGCATGACTATATAGCAGTAGTTTGCTTTTGGGGTTAGGAACGAGGTTTTCTCTTGGTCGGGTTAATAGATCGGAATTTAGTTGTACCCCGAGTAGGCGTCCATGAAAGAAAAGTACTGGTATCCTGATGAGGCATCTACTAGGGTGTCTATATTCAGGAGTGGATAGGGATCTTTTGGGCAGGCTTTGTTGAGGTTGGTGTAATCAGTGCACAGCCGCAACTTTCCATTTGACTTTTTGACAAGTACGACATTGGCCAGCCATAATGGGTACTTAACCTCCCTTATGAACCCTGCCTCTAGTAAGGCATGTACCTGTTCTTCCACGGCTTGCGATCTCTCTGGGCTAAGCTTTCTGCGCTTCTATTGCACTGGCCAAGATCCGGGGTATACTGCCAGTTTGTGGCACATTAGTTCGGGATCTATGCCGGGCATGTCTGCGGCATTCCAAGTGAAGAGGTCCGGAGTTGTCTTTTAGGAACTTTATTAGCAGCTCCTTTAGGTCTTCTTTTAGGTTTACGCCGATATTTGTTGTTTTATCTCTGGTGTCTTCGATTTGGACCTCTTCTGTCTCGCCTTCTGGTTGCGGACGAAGTTCTTCTCAAGCCCGTGCTCCCCCGAGTTCAATGGTATTGGACTCTTTTCCTCTGGGGTCGCCTTTAAAATTTAGGCTTTCATTATAGCAGCGCCGCACGAGTTTTTGGTCTCCTTTGATGGTGGTTATCCCTTCTGGAGTCAGGAACCTCATGCATAAGTGTGGAGTGGAGACTACTGCCGCGAGCTGATTTAGTATTGTCCAACCTATGAGGGCGTTGTACGCGGAGCTCACGTCGATGACGATGTAGTCTATGCTTAGCGTTCTAGATCGCGTTCCTTTTTCGAAGGTTGTGTGTAATGGGATGTTGGCGAGTGGCCGGATTGGGACATCTCCGAGCCCGAATAGGCTATTTGGATATGCTCTGAGCTCTTTTTCTTGTAGGCCGAGCTTGTCGAAGGCGGATTTGAACAGGATATCTGCAGAGCTTCCTTGGTCGACCATTGTTCAGTGGATGTTGGCATTGGCTAATATGATGGTAACGACCATGGGATCATCATGCCCAGGGATGATACCCGCAGCGTCTTCTTGAGTGAAGGTGATAGTGGGGAGGTCGGGTGACCTGTCCCCTTCTCCGACATGGTATACCTCTTTTAGGTGTCTTTTGCGGGATGACTTAGAGATCCCTCCTCCTGCGAATCCTCCATTGATCATGTGGATATGTCTCTCAGGAGTGTGAGGGGGGACGTTCAGCTCGTCCGCCCTTTTCGTCCATTCTTCTCTTTTTTGGTTCGTCCGCTCTGTTAGTTAGGAACTGATCTAGTTTCCCTTCTCGTGCTAGTTTTTCTATGACATTCTTGAGGTCGTAGCACTCGTTGGTAGAATGTTCGTAGATTCGGTGGTGTTTGCAATACTCTGTCCGACTTCCTCCTCTTTTGTGTTTAATCGGGTGGGGAGGTGAGATTTTTTCAGTGTTGCATATTTCTCGGTAAACATCCACAAGAGATACCCGAAGAGGAGTGTAGTTGTGGTATTTCTTGAGTTTCTCTATAGATTGGTCTTCTTTTTTCCTAGATTCCTTATCCTTATCCCGAGGTGGGTAGGAGAATCCGGTTTTTGAGGTTTCTTCTAATCGGAAGTTCTCCTCCATATTGATATATTTTTCCGCCCGTTCTTGTACCTCGTTCAGAGATGTTGGGTGTTTCTTGGATATGGAGTGGCTAAATGGTCCTTCTTGTAGGCCGTTGATGAGTCCCAAGATGGCCGCTTCTGTAGGGAGATTTTGTATGTCAAGGCATGCTTTATTGAATCTTTCCATGTAGCTGCGAAGGCTCTCCCGATCTCCTTGTTTAATTCCTAGCAAGCTTGGAGCGTGTTTGGTTTTATCCCTCTGAATGGAGAACCTGGCGAGGAATTTTTTGGCAAGGTCATCGAAGCTTGTGATCGATCTTGGAAGGAAGCTGTCAAACCACTTTATTGCCGTCTTGGTCAGCATGGTCGGGAAGGCTTTGTAGCGAGTCATATCCGAGGCATCCGTGAGGTACATCCAGCTTCTGAAGTTGCTGAGGTGATGGCTCGGGTTGGATGTACTGTCGTATGGGGCCATGTCAGGAGCTTTGAATTCTTTCGGGACTTTAGCCTTCATGATTTCCTTTGTGAACGGGTCTTGGTCCTTGTGAGGACTATCCTCACGCTCGGATCGAGTGGTTTTAGCTTTGAGGTCGGCTTGGAGCTTTAGGAGCTTGTCTTCCAACCCTCGACGTCATCTTGTTTCTCTCCAGAGATCCCGCTCGGATTCTCGCTGACGTTCAGCTTCTTATTCGAGTTGTTTGAGGCGATCCTGCTGTTCACGAATGGCATCTAAAATTTCCGTGTTCTGAGGTTGCTTATCTCCCTTGGATTGGGGCGTGTCCTTTGATGTGGCATCCATGTTCTTAAGTGGCGTTCCTTCTTCAAAACCGGAGTTATGGTCGTTGGTAGGGTTGTTTGCCATGGGGATGGGACGACTTCAGGGTTCCCCGGCAACGGCGCCAATGTTTCGGGGTTACCTGAAACTGAGAGGTCGGTCTCGAAGGAGATCTTTTGGATTGGTCGAGGCTGCTATGCCCGACTTGTTGGAGCAGGAGGCGCTGCTGGTCCTTGTTCACTGGAGGGGGTGGTACCTGCAAGAGACTCTGATGCTTAAGTCAGTACGGGCTTTAAGTAGGTTTTTTTTGTAGAATTGGAATTTGAGTTATACTTGGGTGCTCCAGTGTATTTATAGTAGTGTTTGACGACCTTCCTTTGAGATAAGTTTGTCATCTTATCTTATCTTTTGTGGGTGAGATCACTTATCTTTTGGCCAACCGCCTTCTGGTAGGCGGTGACTCTTCTTTCTTGGGCCTCTTTGGGCCTCTGCGGTGATCCGTCCGAGCTCTTTATGAAGAGGTCGGCGGTCGACCAAACTTCAAAGAGGTCGGTCACTTTGTCTTCGTCTAACCCGGACCTTATAGCTCGGTCCAGGGTATGAACAATAATGATGGTGAAGTTTGACAGGTACTATATCCCGGGATGAAAATACGAGTTGAGGTAGAGGATTCCCTCTCTCGTGTTGTGATTATGATTAAAGAGACAATAAGATTTATGTTGTGAGGACAGTGGTGTTATCCTGCTCACGTAAAGGCAAGTTGAGATAGAGGATTCTTTTTCTTGCTGTAATGGACAAGATGAGGTTGAGGATTCCCTCTCTTGTTGCAGTGGGCAAGCGAGATTAAGGATTCCCTCTCTTGCTATATCGGGGAATTGAATGGAGAATGTTGAAGATTTCCTTCGATTCGATTCTTGGCTGTGGTGTAAATGAGTTAGGTTGAGTATTCCTTATCATTACACCACAATCTCTCTCTGAATGGGAGGTTGAGGATTCTCTCCTTGAAGGTTGAGGATTCCCTTCGTGTTGAGAGACGATACTTGGGTTAGTTACAGGTGTGTCGGGTTAGCTGTATAACCGACAGATGAGCTCATTGGCCATAGGGGAGTCATACATCATTTGCATATGTTTGATTTGTTTGAGTTTGCTTAATTGTATTAGTTTGCCTAATTGAATATGTTATATGACTAAATGCTATTTTCCTTAATTGCCTTACTTGTGTATTACTTGTCTGTATTGCTTGTGCTTGTACCATTAAGAGGTCCCTCATGCTGGTGTCGGTTGACGCTGAGGGCAATCTTTGTTAAAATGAAATGAGGAGATGATTGATTAAAAATGATAAATACTAAATGAGATGATTTGAGCTCCCTGGGTAGACGTATTGAAATGATTTCACTTGCTCCAGGTGAAGATGTGAGGTATTGATATATAATCACTGAGTCGAATTAGTTGGTGCTGATTCTAGTCATGGTTCTACAATGAATTGAAAGTTGAAAAGTTTGGAAAGTTGGAAAAGATGAGAAATATAATTAGACATATTATCCCTTAGGATAGTTACCTAATTCATGGATTAGTAAAAACTTAGGATGAATAAACTAACAAAAGGAAGTTTAAGATATTTAGCGAGTTCTTATTATAGTACATTGTATTTATTTGGCACTTTTATCGTACTGAAAACCCATGGGTCGGGGGTTCTCTTTCCGTATATATTCTCTGTTTTTCAGATACAGGTCCAGGTGCTCAGCAGTGAGCTGTGATTCATCTGAAAAGCGGCAAAGTTTGCTTGATCCCTGTTTTACTTTTTCTTTGAATCTTTCCTTAATTATTTTGAAAAAGTTATATACATGTAATTATCTATCTTTAAATTTGCCTATAGAGGCTTTGATATATATTTTGGGAGAGATAGGAAAAATATGGTTGTCAAACTGATTTTATTCTATACTCTAGCCAGCCTAAACTTCGCAGGCCGCGACTAGGGACTATTTACTTATATTATATACTTATATCCTATCTTTATCTTATTCTCCTTTATTGCTTTATCTTTAAATCCCTTTCGATCACGCCTTATCTTCCGTTTTATCGATACGTGAGTGTTCCGATTCTCGATTTTTTTACTCCTTTTCAGACTTCTCGTTTAATACTTCCTTTCAATTATATCTATATGTATTTATTATAATCCACCTTGAGAGTCGTACCACCTTATTATCATTGACTTATGACTCGAGCATAAGGATTTGAATATTAGTGTGTTACACCTACAATACAAGGCACTAATGGAGAAGCAAATGGTACTCCTTATAAAAGTAATTCAAACTTATCATAGGGGTGAATTCTCTTCTAGTTAGTTCAAAGAATTTCTTCTCACACATGGTATTAATCACAGGTTCACATGTCTATACACACACCAACAAAATGATGTTATGAAACATAAACATAGGCATATTGTGGAAGTTGGTCTTACCTTTCTCTCCACTGCCTCTCTTCCCCTTGATTTTTTGGGAAGATGCTTTTTTGACATCTGTATTCCTTATCAATAGATTATCATCAACCTGTTTAAATGTCAAAACTCCTTATGGACTTATGCATGGTACTTCTCTTAATTATTCTATCTTGCACACCGTTGGATGTGCTTGTTTTCCAAATCTGCGTCCTTACAATAGTAATAAACTTGAAGTCGCTTTGAGAAATGTATATTTCTTGGTTATTGCACCCTAACATAGAGGTTTCAAGTGCATGTCTAAAACTGGTCGCATTTATTTTGCTTGCAATGTTGTTTTTGATGAGGGAAGGTTTCCTTATCCCTCTGTTTTTCCTGCAAATTCAAAACATCTCCCTATATTTTCACCAATTCTACTTGTTCTCATCCTACTACATTCTTTCCTATCCAATCTTCCTTATCAGCTTCTACTCCATCTCCTTCATCCTTGTGTGACCTCACTTCTTCTATATCTACGTCATCCAATACTTTTGATTCTTCTCCCACTTTCTCTATTGGTAATATTCCAGTCCCTTTAATTCCACTTGTGCCTCAGACTTCTACTCTTAATATCCACCCCATGATAACTTGAGCTAAATATGAAATTATAAAGCCTAAACTAAATTTTCCTTGCACCTCCACCACTGATCTTACACAACATGTCCATAAAATAATCAAACAAGCTCTACATAGCCCTCACTGGTACCAGGCTATGCAAGAAGAAATCAATGCTCTTTATAAAAATTACACATGAATTCTTGTCCAACCTCCTAATGATGCTAAAATCATTGGTTGTAAGTGGGTCTTTGTAATTAAACGAGTACCCGATAATTCAATCATCAAATATAAAGCTCGTTTGGTTGGCAAAGGTTTCCACTAAACTAAAGGTGTCAATTATGATGAAATTTTTAGCCCATTAATTCGTCCCTCTACTATTCGGCTTGTCCTTACCATTGATTTATCCAAGGGCTGGAAACTTCGCCAATTCAACTTTAATAATGCATTTCTTAACGGTGTCTTACATGCACAGGTCTTTATGATGCAGTCTCCAGGATTTGAAAGCTTGGATTTCAGCAAAGTGTGTCAACTTCATAAAGCACTTTATGGTTTAAAACAGGCACCATTGGCCTGATTTCTAACTCTTAGCTCTACTTTAAAATGTTTTGGTTTTTCTAGCACTAAAGCAAATTTTTCTTTATTTGTTCACTTTAATCCTAACTCTTGTATTTACATTTTAGTGTATGTTAATGATATACTTATCACATGCAGTAACAATGATGAAATTGAGGTTCTGGTTTCTCAATTGAAATCTATTTTTGCTCTTAAAGACCTTGGCCAATTACATTACTTCTTGGGGCTTGAATTTTCATATCCTTCTTCCTCTGAAATTCATATCACACAATCCAAATATATACATGACTTACTCTTTAAGATAAACATGAAATCTTTTAAAAGAGTCCTTACACCAATGCTAACTACTGAGAAATTAACTTTTGAGCACTCTATTCCTTTTGATAAATCAACCTTTATAGATCTAGTATGGGTAGCTTACAATATGCTACACTTACACACCCTGAAATCTCTTTTTCTATTAATCGTGTGAGCTAATTTATGCAACATTCCATGCAAAAACACTGGGTGGCTATTAAACGCATCTTATGATAGGATGTTTATCACATGAATTATTATTTTTCTTTACTAATAATTTCACATTATTGCTTTTTTAGATAGTGACTGGGCCAATGATCTTGATGATCATAAATCTACAAGTGGTTTATGTGTCTTCATAGGATCAAACCTTATCTCTTGGGCCAGCTGCAAACAATCCACTATTATTCGCTCTTCCACAAAGGTGGAGTATCGTTGTCTTGCTAATACAAACTCTGAAATCACGTGGCTGCAAAAATTGATGCATGAACTCATGCTCACACTATCAATTCAACCCATGATATTTTGTGGTAACTTGAGTGTTGTGTTGCTCTCTGTAAATCCAGTGTTGCCGTTCGAAACATTTTGAAGTCGATCTTCATCTTGTACATGATAGAGTTAATAAGAAACAATTATACATTATTCATATCCCTTCATCTTTCCAAGTTGATGATCTATTTACTAAGCCCATTCCTCAAAGAACTTTTGAATTGTTTCGAAACAAACTCAAGATATGTCCCAAATCGACCGGGGGATGTAGGATAATATAGCTGTCATGATTTTGTTATGGTTAGCTTCCTCTTTTATAGCAGTGTTCATACCCTGGGGCAAGCTACATGATCCGGATTAGATGAAGAAAGCGACCGACCTCTTGTAAAGGTTGGTCGTCACCGACCTCTTCCTAAAAAGAGGTCGGCCAAATTGTCATAAAGGCCCAAACAGGCCCAAACAGAAGGACGCAGCCCACTCTAAAGGCAACTGGCCTGAAAGATACGTGACCTCACCCTAAAGATAAGATAAGATAACCAACTTATCTCAAAGAAAGGTCACTCCCCACTACTATAAATACACTGGAACACCCAGGTATAACTCATACTCTGATTCTACACAAAAAAGATGCTTAAAGCCCGTGCTAACTTAAGCATCGGAGTCTCTTGTAGGTACCACCACCCTCCGATGATCAATGATCCCGCAACATCTCAAGACTCAGCAAGTCGGACACGACAGCTCCTGCCACAACAGTAGATCTCCATCGAGATCGACCTTCAGTTTCAGATAACCCTCGGAACATTGGCGCCGTTGCTGGGGAACCTGGAAGTCATCCCATCATCATGGAGGACAACCTTGACAACAATCATAATTATGGCTTGGAAGACAGAACACCACACAAGAACACGGATACCATACCAAAGGATATTCCTCAAAACAAAGGAGACAAACAACCTCCAAATGCAGAAATTTTAGAAGCCATTCGTGAACAACAGAATCGCCTTAAATAACTAGAACAGGAGGCCGACCGGCAGAGGGAGACTGAACGAAACCTTCGGAGAGAAACCAGACAGCGTCGAGAGCTGGAAATCAAACTTCTAAAGCTCGAAGCTGATCTCAAAACCAAGACTACTCAAACCAGCCATGAAGATAGCCCACACAAGGATCAAGATCCGTTCACAAAGGAGATCATGAAAGCTAAAGTTCCAAAGGACTTCAAAGCCCCTGACATGACCCTGTACGACAGAACGTCGGACCCAACCCACCATATCAGCAATTTCAGAAGTTGGATGTATCTTACGGATTCTTCAGACGCAATCCGTTGTAAAGCCTTCCCGACTACCTTGACCAAAGCAGCAATAAAATGGTTCAACAATTTGCCACCAAGGTCAATAGCAGGCTTCGATGACCTTGCCAAGAAATTCTTAGCTAGATTCTCCATCCAGAAAGACAAAGCCAAGCATGCGCCAAGCTTGCTAGGGATTAAGCAAGGAGATCGGGAGAGCCTCCGCAGCTACATGGAAAGATTCAACAAAGCATGTCTGGACATACAAAGTCTGCCAACAGAAGCAGCCATCATGGGTCTCATTAATGGCTTACGAGAAGGACCCTTTAGCCATTCCATATCCAAAAAGCACCTTACATCTCTAAACGAAGTATAAGAGCGGGCAGAAAAGTACATTAATATAAAGGAAAACTCTTGATTAGGAGAAACCTCAAAATCCGGATTCTCCTACCCATCTTGGGACAAGGATAAAGATACTAGGAAAAAAGAAGACCAGCAAACTGAAAAACCTATAAAATACCATAACTACAGTCCCATCAGGGTGTCACTTGTAGATGTCTACAGAGAGATATGCAACGCTGAGAAGATCCCGCCTCCTCATCCGATTAAGCATAAAAGATGAGGAATTCGGACAAAGTATTACGAATACCACCGAGTCTACAGGCACCCTACCAATGAGTGCTACGACCTAAAGAACGTTATAGAGAAGCTAGCCTAGGAAGGAAGACTAGACAAGTTCCTGGCAAACAAAACAGATGAACCAAAGAAGCGAAGAAGGGATGAAGAGGTCAGATGAGCTGAACGTCCTCCTCACACCCCTGAGAGGCATGTTCACATGATAAATGGTGGATTCACAGGAGGAGAGATCTCTAAGTCGTCCCATAAAAGACACCTCAAAGAAGTGTATCATGTTGGAGAAGGGGACAGGTCATCCGACCTCCCCACTATCACCTTCACTCAAGAAGACGCCACAGGCATCATCCCGGGACATGATGACCCCGTCGTCATTACAATCATACTAGCTAATGCTAATCTCCATCGAGCACTAGTAGACCAAGGAAGTTCCGCAGATATTCTGTTTAAATCAGCTTTTGACAAGCTCGGCTTACAAGAGAAAGAGCTCAGAGTGTATCCGAATAGTTTATTCGGGCTCAGAGACACTCCAATTTAACCACTAGGGTACATCCCACTTTACACAACCTTTGGAAAAGGAAATCGGTCTAAGACATTATGCATAGACTACATAGTAGTCGATGTAAGCTTGGCCTATAACGCTTTGATAGGTCGGACAACGTTGAACCAACTCGCCGCGGTGGTCTCCACTCCACACCTATGCATGAAGTTCCCAACCACAGAAGGGATAGCTACCATAAAGGGAGACCAAAAACTCGCACGACGCTGTTATAACGAAAGTCTGAACCTTAAAGGACACCCCAAAGGAAAGGAAATCAATACTATAGAACTCGGGAAAATTCGAGCTCGCGAAGAACTTCGCCCTCAACCTGAAGGTGAAACCAAAGAAGTTCAAATTGGACACACTCAAGATAAAACAAAAAATATAGGGGAGAATCTAAAAGAAGACCTAGAGGAACCACTAATAAAGCTCCTAAAGGATAACTCCGACCTCTTCGCAAGGAAGGCTGCCGACATGCCTAGTATTCCCCGGACTAATATGCCACAGGTTAGCTGTATACCCAGGGTCTCAGCCAGTACAGTAGAAACATAGGAAACTCGACCCAGAGAGGTCGCAAGCTGTAGAGGAGCAGGTACAGGCCTTGCTGGAAGCAGAATTCATAAGAGAGGTAAAATATCCATTATGGCTAGCCAATGTAGTATTGGTCAAAAAGTCAAATGGTAAATAGTGGATGTGCATTGATTACACCGACCTCAACAAAGCATGCCCCAAAGATCCTTACCCACTCCCAAATATAGACACCCTAGTTGACGCTTCGTCAGGATATCAGTACCTCTCCTTCATAGATGCTTACTCGGGATACAATCGAATCCCAATGTATCAACCCGACCAGGAGAAAGCATCGTTCTTAACCCCAAAAGCAAACTACTGCTATATAGTCATGCCCTTCGGACTCAAGAACGCAGAGGCCACCTACCAAATAATGATAAACAAAGTCTTTGCCAATCACATTGGGAAACTAATGGAAGTGTATGTCGATGAAAGGGTGGTAAAGACACAAAGCAAGGAAACATTGCTATCCGACCTCATTGAAATGTTAAATACCATAAGAAAGCATGGGATGAAACTTAATCCCGCAAAATGCACTTTTGCAGTAGAAGATGGCAAATTCTTGTGCTTCATGCTCACCCAAAGAGGAATTGAAGCAAACCCAGATAAATGCCAGGCCATACTTCGCATGAAAAGTCCGACCTGTGTCAAGGAAGTCCAGCAGCTCAATGGAAGACTAGCAGCTCTGTCTAGATTCCTAGCTGGATCAGCCTTAAGATCTCTCCCTTTCTATGCAACATTGAGGAAGGGAAAGAGGTTTGAGTGGACTCCAGAATGCGAACAAGCCTTCCAAGACTTCAAAAAATTTCTGGGGCAACCACCCATCCTTACTCGACCTCGGGAAGGTGAAGAACTCATATTATACCTCGCCGTAGGAAGTCGGGTAATAGCTTCAGCACTAGTCAGAGAAGATGAAAGTGGGCAACAACCCATCTACTTCTCAGTAAGGCTCTACAAAGGGCTGAACTAAACTATACAGAAATATTATCACAAGGTTTGGGGTCCCATGCTCCATCACCACAGATAATGGTACTCAATTCACCGACACAGGCTTTAAAAACCTGGTAGCCGATTTGAAAATCAAGCACCAGTTCACCTCTGTCGAGCACCCACAAGCCAATGGATAGGCGAAAGCCACCAACAAAGTTATACTGGCTGGGTTAAAATGGAGATTACAGGATGCCAAGGGAGCTTGGGCAGAAGAGCTCCTGCAAGTCCTATGGGCATACTGGACAACACCACATTCAACCACTGGAGAATCTCCATTTCGACTTGCTTACGGAATGGAGGCAATGATTCCCATGGAGGTAGAAGAAGGGTCTCCCAGAATGATCCTCTACAATGAAGAGACCAACTCCGAAGCTCAAAGGGAAGAACTCGACCTACTTCCAGAAGTCCGAGAAAGAGTTCGGATTAGAGAGGAAGCCCTAAAGCGTCGAATGGCTCTGAGATATAATCGGAAGGTAATCCAGTGAAGCTTCACCACCAATGATCTCATATTAATCCGAAATGATATCGGAGCAGGTCGGTCAAGAGAAGGGAAGCTAGCAGCTAACTGGAAAGGACCATACCGAGTAATAGAAGTACTGGGGAAAGGTTACTACAAGGTGTCCGACCTCGAAGGGCGAGAGCTACTGATGAGCGGATAATTTATACGCTTTTTGGCATTGTTTTTAGGTAGTTTTCAGTATGATTTAGTTAGTTTTTACTATGTTTTTATTAGTTTTTATGCAAAATTCACATTTCTGGACTTTACTATGAGTTTGTGTATTTTTCTGTGATTTCAGGTATTTTCTGGCTGAAATTGAGGGACCTGAGCAAAAATCTAATTCAGAGGCTAAAAAAGGAATGCAGATGCTGTTGGATTCTGACCTCCCTGCACTAGAAATGGATTTTCTGGAGCTACAGAAACCCAATTGGCGCGCTCTTGATTACGTTGGAAATTAGACATCCAGGGCTTTTTAGCAATATATAATAGTCCATACTTTGCCCGAGTTTTGATGATGCAAACTGGCGTTCAAACGCTAACTTCCTACCCTATTCTAAAGTTAAACGCCAGAAACAGGTTACAAACCAGATTTAAACGCCACAAATAGGCTGCAACCTGGCGTTTAACTCCAAGAGAAGCCTCTACACGTGTAAATTTCAATGCTCAGCCCAAGCACACACCAAGTAGGCCCCAGAAGTGGATTTCTGCACTATCTGCACTTAATTACTTATTTTCTGTAACCCTAGCTACTAGTTTAGTATAAAAACAACTTTTAGAGACTTACTATGGACCTCATGACATTTCACATCTGAATTTTGTATTTCCTACGGCATGAGTCTCTAAACCCCATGGTTGGGGGTGAGGATCTCTACTATGTCTCGATGAATTAATGCAATTACTACTATATTCCATTCAATCACGCTTGTTTCTATTCTAAGATATTCACTCGTACTTCAACATGATGAATGACTCATCACCATTCTCAACCTATGAACGCGTGCCTGAAAACCACCTCCGTTCTACCTTAGATTGAGTGTGTATCTCTTTGGTTCCTGGTTCACGTGTTTGATTGCATCTCCTGACAACAGAGCATTCGAATCCGTGAGATCAGAGTCTTCATGGTATAAGCTGGAATCAATTGGCAGCATTCTTGAGATCCGAAAAGTCTAAACCTTGTCTGTGGTATTCCGAGTAGGATCCGGGATGGGATGACTGTGACGAGCTTCAAACTCGCGAGTGTTGGGCGTAGTGACAGACGCAAAAGGATCAATGGATCCTATTCCAACATGAGTGAGAACCGACAGATGATTAGCCGTGCGGTGATAGTGCATTTGGACCATTTTCACTGAGAGGACGGATGGTAGCCATTGACAACGGTGATCCACCAACATATAGCTTGCCATGGAAGGAGCCTTGCGTGCGTGAAAAAGAAGATAGTAGGAAAGCAGAGATTCAGAAGACAGAGTATCTCCAAAACCTCAACCTGTTCTCCATTACTGCATAACAAGTATTATTTAATCCATGTTCTTTTACTCATTCCAATTAAATCTGAGAATTATTATTGATATCCTGACTAAGATTTACAAGATAACCATAGCTTGCTTCAAGCCGACAATCTCAAGTGGGATCGACCCTTATTCACGTAAGGTATTACTTGGATGACCTAGTGCACTTGCTAGTTAGTGGTACGAGTTGTGAAAAGTGTGATTTACAATTTCGTGCACCAAGTTTTTTTCGCCGTTGCCGGGGATTGTTCGAGTTTAGACAACTGACTGTTTATTTTGTTACTTAGATTAGGAAAAATTTGTCTTTTTGGTTTAGAGTCACTAAAATTGAGTATTTTATTATTATTTTTGGTTAAAAATTTTAAAATTCTTATTTTATTTTTTCTAAATTATTTTCAAAATTTTCTAAAACCAATAACCTCTTAATTTAGTCTTCTACTTAAGTTTAGTTTCATGTTTTAAGTTTGGTGTCAATTGCATGATTTTATTTTTCTTTCAATTTTTCGAATTACATGTTCTTAGTTCTTTCTTGATCTTCAAGTTGTTCTTGTTTATTTTCCTTGTTTGATCTTTAGTTTTTCTTGCTTTTTTTTCCTTGTTTTTCTTGTGCATTTTCGAATTATTAGTGTCCAAAATATAAAAATTTTTAAGTTTGGTGTCCTTTGTGTTTTTAATTCCTTAAAAATTTTCAAAAATTTGTTCGTGGTGTTCATATTGATCTTCAACTTGTTCGTGGTGTTCATATTGATCTTCAACTTGTTCTTGGTGTTCATCTTGACCTTCAAGTTGTTCTTGGTTGTTTTCTTTGTTTTGATCTAAAAATTTTAAGTTTGGTGTCATTTTATTGTTTTTCTCTTTCCTCATTAAATTCAAAAATATCTTTTCTCTTTAATTTTAATTGATTTTCGAAATTTAACTTTAAAAATTTAGATTTTTAATTTAAAATTTTTATCTTATCTTATCTTAGTTTTAAATTTCAAAAAAATCAAATCTTTTTCAAAAATCATATCTTTTTCAAAATTTTATCTTATCTTATTTCATATTCAAATTTCAACTTCCAAAATTCAAAATTCAATTTTTAAAATTCAAAATCTTTTTCAAAAATTATATCCAAAGTTTTTCAAATTTTCTTAATTAAGTAATTATTTTAGTTTTAGAATTTATTTTTCCTTTTTCTTTTAGTTTCGAAATTTATATTTTGATTTCTAATTATTTTATTTTATCTTATTTTTTATTTTTTCGGTTGTTTTAATTAAATAACATAAAAATAAAAATATTATTTATTTGCAATTCATATCAGTTTCCTTTTCTCCATCATGGACCTAAGTAGAAATGAACAGTCCAGAAGGACTCTAGGGTCATATGCTAACCCCGCTACTGCTGCATATGGGAGTAGCATCTGTATACCTCCCATCAGAGCAAGCAGTTTTGAGCTAAATCCTCATCTCATTGTCATGGTGCAGCAAAATTGTCAGTATTCCGGTCTTCCACAGGAAGAACCTACTGAGTTTCTGGCATAGTTCCTGCAAATTACTGACACAGTACGTGACAAGGAAGTAGGTCAGGATGTCTACCAATTATTACTGTTTCTATTTGCTGTAAAAGATCAAGCTAAGAGGTGGTTAAATAACCAACCTACAGCAAGCATAAGAACATGGAAACAGTTATCAGACAAATTCCTGAATCAATATTTCCCTCTAAAAAGGATGACACAGCTAAGGCTGGACATCCAAGGCTTTAAACAAGAGGATGATGAATCCCTTTATAATGCATGGGAGAGGTACAGAAGGATGCTAAGGAAATGCCCCTCTGAAATGTTTTCAGAGTGTGTGCAGTTAGACATCTTCTACTATGGGCTTATAGAAAAAGCTCAGATATCTCTATACCACTCAGCTGGTGGATCTATACACATGAGAAAGACTATTGAAGAGGCTCAAGAGCTTATCGATATAGTTGCTAGAAATCAGCATCTGTACATAAGTAATGAGTCCTCCATGAAAGAAGAAGCTAAGGCAGTATCAACTGCCTTTAGTCCTCAGGAACAAGTTGCTGAACTCAATAAACAACTATCTTCTATAACAAGGTAGTTAGCAGAATTTAAGGAGATGCTACAAGAAACCAAAAACGCTAACAAAGATATGAAATCACAATTGAATCAGACAAAACAGCAGTTATCAAAACAGATAACAGAAGAGTGCCAAGCAGTTCAATTAAGAAGTGGAAAAATATTGAATACCTCAACTCAAAGCAGTAGAAAGCCAAGAAAAGAACAACTGACAGAGGACGAGTAACCTACTACCCAAAATACCTCTGAGGACAGTAAGAGCCCAGAGAGGAATAAATCTGGCGTTCAAACGCCAGAAAAGGGTAGGAATCTGGCGTTAAACGCCCAATCCATGTCTAGTTCTGGCGTTCAAACGCCAGTGAGGGATCAGACACCTGCAAGTGCTGATAATAACTCCCTCAAGAAGGCTTCTCAACCTGCCTCTGTAGGAAATAAACCTGCAGCAACTAAGGTTGAAGAATATAAAGCCAAAATGCCTTATCCTCAGAAACTTCACCAAGCGAAACAGGATAAACAATTTGTCTGCTTTGCAGACTATCTCAGAACTCTTGAAATAAAGATTTCGTTTGCAGAGGCACTTGAGCAAATACCCTCTTATGATAAGTTCATGAAAGAGATCTTAAGTCATAAGAAGGATTGGAGAGAAACAGAAAAAGTTTTTCTCACTGAAGAATGCAGTGCAATCATTCTAAAGAGCTTACCAGAGAAGCTTAAAGATCCTGAAAGCTTTATGATACCATGCACATTAGATGGTACTTGTACCAAGAAAGCTCTATGTGATCTTGGGGCAAGTATCAACCTAATACCTGCATCCACTATCAGAAAGCTTGGCTTGACTGAAGAAGTCAAACCAACCCGAATATGCCTCCAACTTGCTGATGACTCCATTAAATATCCATCAGGTGTAATTGAGGACATGATTGTCAAGGTTGGGCCATTTACCTTTTCCACTAACTTTGTAGTGCTAGAAATGGAGGAGCACAAGAATTCAACTCTCATTCTAGGAAGACCTTTCCTAGCAACTGGACGAACCCTCATTGACGTCCAAAAAGGGGAATTAACCCTGAGAGTCAATGAGGATGAGTTTAAGTTGAATGTTGTCAAAGCTATGCAGCATCTAGACACATCAAAAGACTACATGAGTGTTGATATTATTGACTCCCTGGTAGAGGAGATCAACATGGCTGAGAGTCTCGAATCAGAGATAGAAGACATCTTCAAAGATGTTCATCCTGATCTGGAGGAATCAGAGAAAATAAAAGAACCTCTGAAAATTCCTCAGGAAGAGGAAAAATCTCCTAAACCCAAGTTCAAACCACTACCACCATCCCTGAAATATGCATTTCTGGGAGAAGGTGACACTTTTCTGGTGATCTTAAGCTCTGCTTTAAATCCACATGAAGAGAAAGCACTACTTCAAGTGCTAAGGACACACAAGACAGCTCTTGGGTGGTCCATAAGTGATCTTAAGGGCATCAGCCAGGTAAGATGCATGCACAAGATCCTATTGGAGGATGATGCTAAGCCAGTGGTTCAACCACAGAGGCGGCTAAATCCAGCCATGAAGGAGGTGGTGCAGAAAGAGGTCACCAAGTTACTGGAGGCTGGGATTATTTATCCTATTTCTGATAGCCCCTGGATGAGCCCTGTCCAAGTTGTCCCCAAGAAGGGAGGCATGACAGTGGTTCATAATGAAAAGAATGAACTGGTTCCTACAAGAACAGTTACAGGGTGGCGTATGTGTATTGACTACAGAAGGCTCAATACAGCCACCAAGAAGGATCACTTTCCTTTACCATTCGTTGACCAGATGCTAGGGAGACTAGCAGATCATGAATATTACTGCTTTTTGGATGGCTATTTAGTTACAACCAAATTGTAGTAGATCCTCAGGACCAAGAGAAAACAGCATTCACATGTCCTTCTGGAGTATCTGCCTACAGAAGGATGCCTTTTGGTCTGTGCAATGCACTTGCAACCTTTCAGAGGTGCATGCTCTTTATCTTCTCTGATATGGTAGAGAAATTTCTGGAAGACTTCATGAATGACTTCTCAGTATTTGGAGACTCATTCAGCTCCTGTCTTGACCATTTAGCACTTGTTCTGAAAAGGTGCTAAAAGACCAACCTAGTTTTAAACTGGAAAAAATGTCACTTTATGGTGACTGAAGGAATTGTTCTTGGGAATAAAATTTCAAACAAGGGAATAGAGGTGGATCAAGCTAAGGTAGAGGTGATTGAAAAATTACCACCACCCACCAATATTAAAGCAATCAGAAGCTTTCTGGGGCATGCAGGATTCTACAGGAGGTTTATAAAGGATTTTTCAAAAATCACAAAACCTCTGAGTAATCTGCTAGATGTTGACACACCATTTGTCTTTGACACAGGGTGTTTACAAGCCTTTGAGACTCTGAAGGCTAAGTTGGTCACAGCACCTGTCATTTCTGCACCAGACTGGACATTACCATTCGAATTAATGTGTGATGCCAGTGACCATGCTATTGGTGCAGTATTGGGACAGAGGCATGACAAGCTTCTGCACGTCATTTACTATGCTAGCCGTGTTTTAAATGATGCGCAGAAAAATTACACAACCACAGAAAAGGAATTGCTTGCAGTGGTTTATGCCATTGACAAGTTTAGATCTTACTTAGTAGGATCAAAAGTGATTGTGTACACTGACCATGTTGCTCTTAAATATCTCCTCACGAAGTAGGATTCAAAACCCAGACTCATAAGATGGGTGTTACTTCTGCAAGAGTTTGATATAGAAATAAGAGACAGAAAAGGGACACAGAATCAAGTAGCTGATCACCTATCCCGGATAGAACCAGTTGCAGAAGCGTCCCTCCCTCCTACTGAGATCTCTGAAACCTTTCTGGATGAGCAATTGTTTGCTATTCAGGAAGCTCCGTGATTTACAGACATTGCAAACTATAAGGCTCTGATTATCTGTGAGGCTCCATGAGAGCTCACTGTCAAGCTATTGATATTAAAGAAGCGCTTGTTGAGAGGCAACCCAATGTTATTTAATTATATCTATTTATTTTCCATTTTTATTTTATGTTTTCTTTAGGATGATGATCATGTGGAGTCACAAAAATCAAAGCAAAATAAAAAACAACATTAAAAACAGCTCACCATGGAGGAAGAGCTTATTGGCGTTTAAACGCCAGTAAGAAGCATCAGACTGGCATTTAACGCCAGAAAGAAGCATCAAGCTGGCGTTAAACGCCGGAAACAAGCTATAGTCTGGCGTTTAACGCTAGAAACAAGCACCAACTTGGCGTTAAACGCCAATAAAGGGAGAAAAGCTGGCGTTAAACGTCAGAAACAAGTAGCAACCTGGCGTTTAACGGCAGGATTGCATTCTATGGGCATTTTGCACGCCTAAATGGACTAGGGATGATAAGTCCTTGACCCCTCAGGATTTGTGGACCCCACAGGATCCCCACCTACCCCACCTTTCTCTCTCTCTCTCCCACATTTTCATAACACTCTTTCCCAAATACCCTTCACCAATCACCCCCTACCCCTATATAAACCCCTCACCACTCCTTCATTTTCACACATTACAACCACTACTTCTACCCCTTGGCCGAACCACATCTCCTTCCATCTTCTCTATTTTCTTCTTCTTCTACTACTTTCTTTCTTCTTTTGCTCGAGGATGAGCAAACCTTTTAAGTTTGGTATGGTAAAATCATTTCTTTTTGTTTTTCCATAACCATTAATGGCACCAAAGGCCGGAGAAACCTCTAGAAAGAGGAAAGGGAAGACAATTGCTTCCACATCCGAGTCATAGGAGATGGAGAGATTCATCTCACAAGCCCATCACTAAGAAAAAGATGGAGCAAACAAGAGAGCCCACTCATGGACCTCAACAAGAGCATGAGGAAATTCCTCATCATGAAATCCTTGAGATGCCTCAAGGGATTCACTTTCCTCCACAAAACTATTGGGAGCAAATTAATACCTCCCTAGGAGAATTGAGTTCCAACATGGGACAACTAAGGGTGGAGCAGCAAGAGCATTCTATCCTCCTCCATGAAATTCGAGAAGATCAAAGAGCTATGAGGGAGGAGCAACAAAGGCAAGGAAGAGACAGTGAGGAGCTAAAGCACTCCATATGATCTTCAAGAGGAAGAACTAGCCGCCATCACTAAGGTTGACCCGTTCTTTATTTTTCTGTTTTTTATTTACTATGCTCTATGTTTATTCATGTTTGTGTCTTTATTACATGATCATTAGTGTTCAAGTGTCTATGTCTTAAAGCTATGAATGTCCTATGAATCCATCACCTTTCTTAAATGAAAAATGCTTTAATTACAAAAGAACAAGAAGTACATGAATTTCGAATTCATCCTTGAGATTAGTTTAATTATTTTGATGTGGTGACAATACTTTCTACTTTCTGAATGAATGCTTGAACAGTGCATATGTCTTTTGAATTTGTTGTTTATGAATGTTAAAATTGTTGGCTCTTGAAAAAATAACAAAAAAGGAGAAATATTATTGATAATCTGAAAAATCATAAAATTGATTCTTGAAGCAAGAAAAAGCAGTGAAGAACAAAGCTTGCGAAAAAATAAAATAAAATAAAAGAAAGAAAAAGGAAAAGCAAGCAGAAAAAGCCAATAGCTCTTTAAACCAAAAGGCAAGAGCAAAAAGCCAGTAACCCTTTAAACCAAAAGGAAAAGGGGTAATAAAAAGGATCCAAGGCTTTGAGCATTAATGGATAGGAGAGCCCAAAGGAATAAAATCCCGGCCTAAGCGGCTAAACCAAGCTGTCCCTAACCATGTGCTTGTGGCTTGAAGGTGTCAAGTGAAAAGCTTGAGACTGAGCGGTTAAAGTCGTGATCCAAAGAAAAAAGAGTGTGCTTAAGAACCCTGGACACCTCTAATTGGGGACTCTAGCAAAGCTGAGTCACAATCTGAAAAGGTTCACCCAGTTATGTGTCTGTGGCATTTATGTATCCGGTGGTAATACTGGAAAACAAAGTGCTTAGGGCCACGGCCAAGACTCATAAAGTAGCTGTGTTCAAGAATCAACATACTGAACTAGGAGAATCAATAACACTATCTGAATTCTGAGTTCCTATAGATGCCAACCATTCTGAACTTCAAAGGATAAAGTGAGATGCCAAAACTGTTCAGAGGCAAAAAGCTACTAGTCCCGCTCATCTAATTGGAGCTAAGTTTCATTGATATTTTGGAATTTATAGTATATTCTCTTCTTTTTATCCTATTTGATTTTCAGTTGCTTGGGAACAAGCAACAATTTAAGTTTGGTGTTATGATGAGCGGATAATTTATACGCTTTTTGGCATTGTTTTTAGGTAGTTTTTAGTATGATTTAGTTAGTTTTTTCTATGTTTTTATTAGTTTTTATGCAAAATTCATATTTCTAGACTATACTATGAGTTTGTGTGTTTTTCTGTGATTTCAGGTATTTTCTGGCTAAAATTGAGGGACCTGAGCAAAAATCTGATTCAGAGGCTGAAAAAGGACTGCAGATGCTGTTGTATTCTGACCTCCTTGCACTCGAAATGGATTTTCTGGAGCTACAGAAACCCAATTGGCGCACTCTTAATTACGTTGGAAAGTAGATATCCAGGGCTTTCCATCAATATATAATAGTTCATACTTTGCCCGATTTTTAATGATGCAAACTGGCATTTAAACGTCAACTTCCTACCCTATTCTGAAGTTAAACGCCAGAAACAGGTTACAAACCTGAGTTAAACACCACAAACAGGCTGCAACCTGGCGTTTAACTCCAAGAGAAGCCTCTACACGTCTAAATCTCGATGCTCAGCCCAAGCACACACTAAGTGGGCCTCGGAAGTGGATTTCTGCACTATCTGTACTTAGTTACTTATTTTCTGTAACCCTAGCTACTAGTTTAGTATAAAAACAACTTTTAGAGACTTACTATGGACCTCATGACATTTCACATCTGAATTTTGTATTTCCTACGGCATGAGTCTCTAAACCCCATGGTTGGGGGTGAGGAGCTCTGCCGTGTCTCGATGGATTAATGCAATTACTACTATTTTCCATTCAATCACGCTTGTTTCTATTCTAAGATATTCACTCATACTTCAACATGATGAATGTGATGATCCGTGACACTTATCACCATTCTCAACCTATGAACGCGTTCTTGACAACCACCTCTGTTCTACCCTAGATTGAGTGTATATCTCTTTTGTTCCTGGTTCACGTGTTTGATTGCATCTCCTGACAATAGAGCATTCTAATCCGTGAGATCAGAGTCTTCGTGGTATAAGCTGGAATCAATTGGCAGCATTCTTGAGGTCCGGAAAGTCTAAACCTTGTCTGTGGTATTTTGAGTAGGATCCGGGATGGGATGACTGTGACGAGCTTCAAACTCGCGAGTGTTGGGCGTAGTGACAGACGCAAAAGGATCAATGGATCCTATTCCAACATGAGTGAGAACAGACAGATGATTAGCCGTGCGGTGACAGCGCATTTGGACCGTTTTCACTGAGAGGACGGATGGTAGCCATTGACAACGGTGATCCACCAACATATAGCTTGCCATGGAAGGAGCCTTGCGTGCGTGAAAAAGAAAATAATAGGAAAGCAGAGATTCAGAAGACAGAGTATCTCTAAAACCTCAACCTGTTCTCCATTACTGCATAACAAGTATTATTTAATCCATGTTCTTTTACTCATTCCAATTAAATCTGAGAATTATTATTGATATCCTGACTAAGAGTTACAAGATAACCATAGCTTGCTTCAAGTCGACAATCTCTATGGGATCGACCCTTACTCACGTAAGGTATTACTTGGACGACCCAGTGTCCTTGCTAGTTAGTGGTACGAGTTGTGAAAAGTGTGATTTACAATTTCGTGCACCAGCTACCAAGGTCATGGCATGCCTGTAATCTAAGAAGGTACTATAGTTAGAAAAGGAGGTCTTAGGTCAAGGTGCACTCTTTTTTTTTGAAAAGGTTTTTTAATGAGGCGCCAGGCTGAGATCTAAGAAACTGCCCGGCCTCTAAGGGTAAGCACTCATATGTACATATTTATATTTATATTTTTATCTCATTATTATTTGAATAAAAGTCACCAATTCCCTAAAAAGTTTCCTACCAAGACGTATTAATCTAAGCTTGAAAAATGCAAAGTTCATCGTCCGATTACAAAGAGGTCGGCAAGGTGAAGCGATAGGAGCAACTTAATGCAAGAAGTTATAAAAAGTAGACCATAAAAAGCGACCTAACGAGGTCTGACTAAAAATGGACTACTAAAAATAACTTAAGAAGGCCCGACAGAGAAGTTGGACCAATGAAAGGATCACTAAAAAGGGACGAAGACACCTCTCAAACGCCAAAGAAAGGTTAAAAAACCAAAGGCCAAAAGTGCTTCGCTGAAAGGTACAAGTCTTGTGAAAAAGACATTACTTAAAAAGCGAAAGCACAAGTCAAAACAGCGCTAAAAAGTCATCCAAACAAACTATAAAGAAAAGGTTCCTCAGCAGGAACACTACCTAAAAAGTTGTTGGAATATGACTAAAAAGCCAGGGTAAGGAGGTCGCACGGGTCGACGTCAAAGGGGCACAGGTACGACCTCAAGAAAAGAGAAAGCCAAAAATGTTGAGAAACACCTTAAGGCTAAAAAGTGCTTAAAAGGGATGCAACTCCACTCAAAAGAAAGCACGACCTCAGAATAGGGCTATAGAAAGGACATCTGAAACTAAAAAGGTTCTATTTAAGGAACACTAAAAAGTTGTCGGACGAATCGCTAAAAAGCTCACTCACGAAGCCACAAAGATAATATGGCCCGACTTGATACAAGGTCGACCAGCACCAAATCAAAGCAGGGCATGATCCCTAAAGACAAGGGTAGAAAACTCACTCAAAAGAGGTCAGACTGGGAAATACTTAAATAAAAATTCGAAGGGTTGCAAAAAGTAAAACCCCAAACATTTAGCAAAATGCATTTATCATAATAAAACATTAAAGACTCAAAAAGGCCACCTAAAATTCGAAGTGTTTTGTTTTGCAAAATAAAGTTGCTGGGAAGCAACCAAACGTCAAAGAAGTCAACCACAGGAAGATTTACAAAAAACAAGTTTAAAGTCCACAAGTCAGACTGTAACAGATACAACTTATAAAAGTTATAGGGGATCCAATTTCGCCCCAGTAGCAACATCCTTGGCAGGGGGAGGAAGAGGAATGGTCGAGATCGGGGTAGCATTGACAACCCCATCCGACCCATCCAGAAACTGCACATCTAGTTCGGGCTCTGGAGGGACGACCCCTGAAGGGACGGAAGAAGCTGAAGCTGCCAAGGCTTTCCCTAGTGGCATAAGAGGAGGACCCTCATCCTCATCATCAGGGACAGACATGATCTTGCCATCCACCACCACGTTATCCATACTAAACAAAGAGAGATCAGCCTCGGGAACAATAACTTGGACTTGAGCCTTCAGGATCTCAAACATATCAGCCATACTATTTACCATATGTCCCTGAAACTCGGCATAATCATCTTGGGCCAATTGAAGCCTCTCCTTAGCTTCCAGCAGCTCGCTGTAGGTCCGGGTATAGCTCTCCTTATACTTTTTCGCAGCCTCATCAGCTAAGTTAGCAGCTGCCTCCGCCCTAGTAGCCCGTTCCTTTTCTTTCTCCATATCAAGCTCCAACTTGGCAACCCGGGCGTCCAGCTCATCCTTCAGACCCTTTACCCTATCAAATTCAGCTCGGGCATCCTCCAGAAAGGCCTTCGTAGCACAGACATGGGACTCCTTAACAACTTGAGATAAGTCGCGCCGAGATTGGCCATCCGAATGCTATTGCTCATTATGAAATCAAGGTGATGAAGGATCGAGATGTCGTCCATAGGGACTTTACCATGTGGAGCAATCAATTCTGTAGTAAAGGAAATGCCATCAAACTCTTTATCATTCAAGTCATAGGTTCCAATAGTTTTTTGCTTCTTGAGAGCGGGACCGGTAGTAGGAGGAGAGGAAGTAGGGCCAGAAGTCGCCTAAGTTAGATCAGATGGAACTACCCGAACTCTAGGGGTCGGGATGAGATTTCTCGAGCCCTGAGAGTCAGAAGTCAGCTTCTTTGGGGACATTTGAGAAGACCCTTCCCCTGAGGTCTTCGCTAACATGTTTTGGGCAGCGGTCGCCTTTTTTGCCCTCCGGAAGGCCTTCATGGAATCTGAAGATTTCACCATTTCTAAAAAGGAAGTCAAGAAAACAGTTACAATCACAGATGAAGACAAAATCCCAAATCAATACAAAAGTAAACTTTGCACAAAAGAAGAGCTTGGGAACTACCTAGCTCGGCACTGAGGAGGGAAGGATCTCCTAGAAATCTCTTTGTGTCTAGATAAGGAGGCTCCCCCCAGTGTTCCTCTAAAACATTCACAAAAGCTTGTTCCACCTCATCTAAACTCTCCCAAGGATATTTAAGGACTACAGGATCTTTTTGCCACCATAAAGGAAAGGTGGGCTCATTATTTTCATCTAAAAAGAAAGGTCGAGCATCCTGAACAGCTTGGACCTTAAAGTAGTAGTTCTTAAAATCCCAGAAAGACTCATCAAACATCGAAAATACTTTCTTCCCCTGGGTAGCCCAGAAAGAAATCCAAGAAGCTTTCTTCTTGGCTACCCCGGGTTTTGTCAGAACAAAGAGATAAAGGAAAAGTTGAATGGTAGGTCGGACACTCAATTCTTGGCACAATAACTGAAAGATCTTTATAAAGGCCCATGAGTTTGGATGAAGCTGAGAAGGGGCCACAATACAGTTCCACAACAGTTCGGTCTCAAAAGTAGTAAAAGGAATAGTAATATTCAACAAGGAAAAGAAGTAATCATAAGCGTAGAAAAAGGGACGCTCGTCCCGACCTAAGGGAGGGAACCTAACCCTCTCCTTAGAGTCAGGCGACACCAGTTCATAATTCTTCTCATCCTCCCTATTACTACAAATCCTATGAAATCGCCTAAGTTTCTCACAGTACTCAGAGTCAGCTACGGTAACACACATCAGGACTATAGAGTCCAGCCAATCGGCCATACCAGCGGAGACTTTGATGGACATCTCAACAATATTCTTACGGGAAGACATACAGCAAACTATACCTACAGCAAATAAAATAGCAAGGGGGCACTACCAAAAACAACTCGGACTGAATTAGAAGAACAATTAACCAACAATTGGTACGACAAAAAAAGGGCACTCCAGGATCCACGAAGACAAGAAATCATCAGCAAAAACCCAAGGGCACCTTTTGGAGGCAACAGAACAAGAATACAGAAAGTATTGACCAAAAACATACAGCCACAGACTTCCTAAACAAAGAGTAAAACTCCTACGCTTCCCCTAAGCAAGACAGCAGAAGTAAAGCAATGACTACAACTTTGATCAAAACAAGGATACTCAATCTTCCAGAAAAGTGAAGTAATCTTGAGGAAAAGCAATAAAGATAAAAAATTTATGCGAAAAGACAAGCATGCAACAAAGAAAGCATATATAAAGATGACTATTACAAGACACAAGAAGAGAAGAGGAATACCAACCTCCGATGAAGGGGGAGTGACCGCAATGAATACACGAACAGAAACACAAGCAACCCACACCAACAAAACGCTGTGAAGAGAAAAGTAGGGAGCTTGGAAGCAGGAAGATGGAGGAGCAAGAGGCAAAAAAGAAGGAAACTGAAAAACCTCTTCTTTGATTTCAAAATAGAAGTTTTAAGGGGGAAAAAGAAACAGCAAAATAAAAGCCTAATCAATAGGCATTAAATACACGTGCATATTCCCAAGAAAGTAACCCCTTCGAAGAAACAAATACGGCAATAAAGGAGCGAGAGAAAAGAAACGCTTTACATTTTAACTCGTAAACAGATGGGACCAAAATGCTTGAGCACGACTTCCCCAAAGAAATCGAAGCTAAAAAAGCACGACCTCGTGAAAGGTCCGAACTCAAGCAGAGGCACTGTTCATACCCTGGGGCAAGCTACATGATCCGGATTAGATGAAGAAAGCGACTGACCTCTTGTAAAGGTTGGTCGTCACCGACTTCTTTCTAAAAAGAGGTCGGCCAAATTGTCATAAAGGCCCAAACAGGCCCAAACAGAAGGACGCAGCCCACTCTAAAGGCGGCTGGCCTAAAAGATAGGTGACCTCACCCTAAAGATAAGATAAGATAACTAACTTATCTCAAAGAAAGGTCACTCCCTACTACTATAAATACACTGGAGCACCCAGGTATAACTCATCATCTGATTCTACACAAAAAACCTGCTTAAAGCCCGTGCTAACTTAAGCATCGGAGTCTCTTGCAGGTACCACCACCCTCCGGTGATCAAAGATCTGCAACATCTCAAGACTCAGCAAGTCGGACACGACAGCTCCGGCCACAACAGCAGATCTCTGTCGAGATCGACCTTGAGTTTCAGATAACCCTCGGAACAAGCAGGTTGTTATGACAGCTAGTATTAGTCCACTATATCATTATATATTTATATATTTGTATTTCTCTGCTTTGTACATTAACACTTTACACAATAATAACAAATACTTTACAATCTCTATTCACATAAAAAATTTCTCTCTATAGTTTATCTCGTAATTGGATCTCCTAGTTGTAGAAAATCATGTTGAAAATTCGATGTTGTAGATGTTCATACCATAACATGAAAAGGTGTGTGATGGATATCAGTGGCTAAGAAAAAAGGGGGTTAAATCTTGGTCTCTTTTGATTTTTTCCTTCAAATTATGATTCTATTAAGACACATTGAGTAGAAAAATAGGAGATGCTTTGGATTTGTCTCTTGACGCAGTAGGAGCCAAAACAGAGTTTCAAACAAGGTATATAATAGTGAATTATAGCTGGATAGAAGAATCGGGAGATACTTTTGTTTTGTCTCCTAAAGTGTAAAACCAGAAACAGATAAGAGAGGAAGAAGTAATACAGCCATATATCCTGGTTCGGCTACTCAGTGCAATACAACCTATATCCAGTCTCCATCACAATAATGATGAAATTTTACTATCTTTCAACAGAATTACATTCACCAATTTTCCCTAGGATTCTAACCAATCCTATTTGGAACAAATCCAGTTTCTAACCCAATCCAGACTTGACTAGGAACTCACCCTAGCTTTCAATTGCAAACTGCTAACCTAACTTGCAAGGAAATCTCCCCAAGATCATGACAACAAAACAAAAAACTTATAAAGGATTTCTGAAATAAACATAGCCTTTTCTCCAAGTCTAACTGTCTTGCCTTTTTTCACTCAATGGCTTTTTCATACAAACATCACCTTTTACTATTGAAAACAAAGACAGACTAGACTCAAAAAATAAGATATTCAATGAGAACCATGACGAAGAAGAATGAATAGTTTAGTGAGCTATAGGAACCCAAACGTTGTGCTCTCACTCCTTGCTCCAATCTTTGGTCGTTCACCCCTTTAATAGAGGAGTAAATCTTTCATGGTTTGAAACTTACTTCAACACTTATTTGACTTCTTCTCCCAAAAATCAGAAGCAACAGCAGCGTGACAGAGGAGCGATAGGGTAGTAGTAGTGACCGAATCATACATGCATCTATACCTTCTATCCTCTCTTCCATCCTTTTTATCTTGCTTGTTGAATATGAACCCTTCATTCTTGCTTTGTCTCCAAGTCAGATTCTTGAACGTTGATTCACAACAGAGCTCCATGATCTTCAATATTTTCAACTTTCTACTTCTGTACTTGCAAAGAGAGGATTTCTTCATTGAGCTTCAATAAAGCACAAATCTGGAAACTCCTTTTTGTGATTTGCCTTCGGATGTGATCTTTCATTTTTCCCTAGTCTCTTTGACTTACTCTTCTTTTCTTGGATATATAAACTTGCTTTTTGTTCTTCGATTTTTCCCTAGCTCAGAGTTTCCCTTTTTCTTTCTCTTCTTCTAAGAAATCACATGGGGTTGGAAGAGAAAGAAGAGAGAGAAGATTGTTCAGATGTAAATGAAATTGAATTACTTAGTTAGCAACTAAGTGAATAGTTGGACTTGGATGTGGACCACCAATTTGGGCTTGTTTATAATCTTAGACGAATTGCTTTTTTTCTTCCCTGTTTTGGTTAGATTGCTTGCTTTGGTTTCTGATGGGAAAGATTTGTGATGGTAGTTGGTGCGGAATTTATAACCACAAACTAACCGCAAGTGCACTGGGTCGTACCAAGTAATACCTCAGGTGAGTAAGGG